>NC_037670.1:51628348-51687299 GCF_003255815.1 Theropithecus gelada | reverse complement strand
AAAAAAAAAAAAAAAAAAAAAAAAAACAAAACAAAACAAAAACACTACCTTCTTTTCTTTCCCAGATAAAGTAATTTACACGCTTATTTATCGCATGCAAAATGCAGATTTACTGTGCGGAGAAGAAGGCGTATGTGACTCTGCCCCACTCCCTTCTTTTCACGTGTAAAATGTAGATTCACTGAATGGTACTCAAGGCCTCACAAAAATGTGACCACTGGCCTCAGTGCCTACACCACCTCCTTTTTTTCCCCTCTTCCCCTCCTGCCTACTTCTGCCTCTTTAAATGCTGAAGTTCCCAAAACTCTCTATGGAAAAAGCATATCCTACGATGACTTGTTTCTTTCTTAACCTTGGCAAAATACACCTAGAAATCGACTGAGATCTGTTTCTGTTTCCACACCAGCTAACACAACATCCATTCTGCAGCCCATGGATCAAGGAGTAATTTTGACTTTCAGGTCTTATTACTAAAGGAATACATTTTGTAAGGCTAAAGCTGCCATCCATAG
The DNA here is from genome assembly GCF_003255815.1 of Theropithecus gelada. NCBI lineage: Eukaryota > Metazoa > Chordata > Mammalia > Primates > Cercopithecidae > Theropithecus > Theropithecus gelada. Next base: position 51,686,787 of record NC_037670.1, on the reverse strand, counting down.
CGATTCCTCTGCAGGATCTGGGCAAGGTAAACTGAAAACCTGGAAAGGATTCACCATTCTAATGTCTTTAAGAACATTCGGGATTCGCAGGAGGAGATCAAAATAGCAACATTAATAGGAGTTTGAAGAAGTTGATTCCAGTCCTCATGGATGACTCTGAGGAGTTCAAGACTCCAGTGCAGGAAGTAACAGCAGATGTGGTGGAAATAGCAAGACAAGTAGAATTAGAAGTGGAGCCTGAAGATGTGGCTGAATCATTGCCATCTCATGTTCAAAGCTGAACGGATGAAGAGCTGCTTCTTATGAAGACAAAAAGAAGCAGTTTCTTGAGAAGGAATCTACTCTGAGAAAAGACGCTGTGAACTCTGCTGAGATGACTATAAAAGACTTAGAATATTCCATAGACTCAGATGAAAACGAAGTGGCAAGGTTTGAGAAGATTAAATGTTATCAGACAGCATCATGTGCTACAGGAAAACCTTTTGTAAGAGTCAATAAATGCAGCACACTTCATTGCTGTCTTAAGAAATTGCCACAGCCACTCCAGCCTTCAGCAACCACCACCCTGATCAATCAGCAGCTATCAACATCAAGATAGGATCCTCCACCAGCAAAACGACTGCCACTCGCTAAAGGCTCAGATAATTGTTAGCATTTTTTAGCAGTATTTTAAAATTAAGGTATGTACATTGTTTCTTAGACATAATGCTACTGCACACTTAACGGACTACAGTACAGTGTAAACATCACTTTTTTTTTTTTTTTTTGAGGTGGAGTTTCGCTCTTGTCATCCGGGTTGGGATGCAGTGGCACGATCGTGGCTCACTGCAACCTCCGCCTCCAGGGTTCAAGTGATTCTCCTGCCTCAGCCTCCTGAGTAGCTGGGATTACAGGCGCCCACCACTATGCCTGGCTAATTTTTTGTATTTTTAGTAGAGATGGGGGTTTCATCATGTTGGCCGGGCTGGTCTTGAACTCCTGACCTCAGGTGATCCACCCTCCTTGGCCTCCCAAAAGTGCAGGGAGTGAGGCGTGAGCCACTGCACCCGGCCAAACATAATTTTTATATGTACCAGGAAACGCAAAAACTTTGTTGACTCGCTTTACTGTGGTATTCACTTGATTGTGGTGGTCCGGAACTGAACCTGCAACATCTCTGAAGTATGTCTATAGAGATAAATGAGATGGCATAAAGTCCCGAAAGAGATCCACATGTATGTGGCTATTTTCAAAAGGTGGCAAAGTAATTCAATAAGGAATAAACAGTCTTTTCAACAAATGGTGCTGAAACAACTGGATATCTGTATGAAAAAGAATGAACCTCAACCCTACGCCTCACACAAAAATTAACTCACAATGGATCACGGCCTTACATATAAACACTAAAACTAAAACGTTCAGAGGAAAACAGGAAAAAATCTCCATGACTTTGGAGAAGTCAAAGATTTGTTGGGATACCAAAAGCACGAATTATGAGAGAAAAATGTGGTAAACTGGACTTCATCAAAATTTAAAACTTAGGATCTTCAAATTTTACCATTAAAGAGAGTCAAGGCCAGGCACGGTGGCTCACACCTGTAATCCCAGCACTTTGGGAGGCCGAGAAGGGTGGATCACCTGACATCAGGAGTTCAAGACCAGCCTGGCCAACATGGCGAAACCCCGTCTCCACTAAAATTACAAAATTAGCCGGGCGTGGTGGCAGGTGCCTGTAATCCCAGCTACTTGGGAGGCTCAGGCAAGAGAATCGCTTGAACCCAGGAGGTGGAGGTTGCAGTGAACCAAGATCACGCCTCCAGCCTGGGTGGCAAGACCAAAACTCCATCTCAGAGAGGCAAAAAAAAAAGAAAAAGAAAAAAAGAAAGTAAAAGACAGACCATAGGCTGGAAGAAAATATTCTCAATATGTAAATCTAACAAAGTGCCTATATCCAGAATACATAAAGAACTCTTACAACTGAAAATACAATAAACCCAACTAAAAAATGAGCAAAAAAATTGAGCAGACATTTCACAAAAGAAGTACAGATAGTCAGATAGCACACAGGAAAGTGCTCATCATCACCGGTCATCAAAGAAATGCAAATTAATATGAGATACTTGGCCGGGCTCGGTGGCTCACGCCTGTAATCCCAGCACTTTGGGAGGCTGAGGCGGGTGGATCACCTGAGGTCAGGAGTTCGAGACCAGCCTGGCCAACATAGTGAAACTCCATCTCTACTAAAAATACAAAAATTAGCTGGGTGTGGTGGCGGGTGCCTGTGATCCCAGCTACTCGGGAGGCTGAGGCAGGAGAATCACTTGAACCCAGGAGGTAGAGGTTGCAGTGAGCCAAGATCGCACCATTGCACTCCAGCCTGGGTGACAAGAGCAAGACTGTCTCAAAAAAAAAAAAAAAAAAAAAAAAGCTAAAACCTGAAAACAACCCCAATGTCCATCAGCAAGTGAGTGTGCAAAGGGTGAATGGCTGATTCATGGGTGAATGCCACAGGTCGCACGCTGAAAAAGGAGCCAGACGTAGAAGACTGTATGTTCAATGGTTCCATTCATATGATGCTTAAAAGAGGCCAAAATTCTGATGAAAATCGTAGACTGCAAAGGAGTACCAGGAAACTCGGGGCAACGGAAATGCTCTACTGTTTGATTGCAGAGGTAGGTATAAGGTGCACATGTTTGGCCACGTTCCTCAAACTGCATACTTAAAATGGGTATGTTTTATTGCATGTAAATCATACCCCAATACATCTGATTTAAAGTTAAAAAGAAAATGTTTGTGGCTTTATGAAGCTGATCTCCAGAGGCTAACACTTCTCTCTCTAATAGGAATGCAACGGTCTGGCTCTCACCAATTTCCACAATACAGAAGAAAACACCAGTGCAGAGCTCCGCGCAGACACGGACGGACGGACGGAGAGGAAGAGGGAAGGGATACCGGGACCAAGTCCGGCCTCTGCTGAGTGGCCTGGGCCAAGTCATTTTTATGTCTGACTGTTAGTCCATCTACAAAAGAAGAACAAACTAGGCCTTTCTGCTAACCAGAGCTACTGAGAGTACAAAAACAAGAAAATACAGCTAAGTGTTCCATAAAATAGTAAAGCACTTTCTTTAGACTCTGCCCCTGGCCTTACTTAGCTCTGTTTTCATCAGGCCCTCAAATATTTGTTACACAAATATGTGTTATTTTTATTATTACTCATGCTTTCTACCAAGAGCCAGTTATCAATAGTAAAAAAACAAAAAAACACAAAAACACAAAAAAACCAAAATAACAAAAAAACTGTCTATGTGCAAATTGATTTTTAAATAACAATACCAATAGCTAACATGTTGTCAAAAGTGATGTTCTAAGGGCTTTGCACATATTACTTTGTTTAATCCTCACATGAACTAGGATGAAATGGGGACAAAAAATTAACAGAATACATAGCCTACCCATTCCTCATACTATTCTTATGAGGCATGATTATAACAAGCTCAGCCTGCCTACGACAAACAGACCTAAAATCACTCATCGCATACTCCTCCGTAAGTCATACAGCCTTAGTCATTATAGCTTCCCTCATTCAAACCCCCTGAAGCTTCACTGGCGCAATTATCCTTATAATCGCCCATGGACTCACTTCATCCACACTATTTTGCCTAGCAAACTCAAACTATGAACGAACTCATAGCCGCATCATAATACTCTCCCGAGGGCTCCAAACTCTACTTCCATTAATAGCCTTCTGGTGGTTTACAGCAAATCTTACCAATCTTGCCTTACCCCCTACTGTCAACCTCATAGGTTGCACAAGTCTACAAGAGCTAGCAGTGTTCAGAGCAGGCATGGGAACTCACGCTGTTGTTGGAGAGCCCCCCTTCCTTGCCACTCTGCTCTGCTGGCCTCTATGGTGTATGTTTATGCAGAATTGGTAGGTTTCACTAGACAGTCAAATTTCTATTTCCTTTATTGCTGAGGGCAGTAACTTCTTCGTGTCCAAATAACCAAGCTCTAGAGCACTAAATCGAGTGACATGACCTTCATTAAGAAGTCCAAGAATGTTTCAAGTTTATTTATTTATGCTACTGGCACGAAGACCAGAAACTACCTACTTCTCATCCAGCTTTACAGATGTTATATAAGGCAAATAATTCACTGCAGTTCCCATCGCTGGAGTCAACACAAATGTGGAAAGTTTCTGTTACTGGGGTCAATATTTGCTCTCTGCATGTCCTGGGCTGCCTGGAACTTACACACAGTGGTGCTTCATTAAAACCCCCATCGGAAGACACATTTTCACGTGGTACCTCCAGGAACCACGTGAAATTTATGGTTTATTTGCTTATAAAATTACTTCATTTGTGTTCAGTTAACTACATCTGACGGTATATCCAAATAAAAATATGTAATAAATGGTCACATTGATGAGAACGGAATGTTAATTTATATCCCGGGAAACCTGAATGAAAATCGAGCCCAAACTTAGCATTTGAAGTAACTTCCCAGCAGAGCTGGTCCTAGGGCACAGAGGCCATCAGCTACGTCAGCACTTCCCAAGTAGACAGGAAATCCACGCACGTATACCAGTCCAATATTCCCAAACTGGGTTTCAAGTTCTTAGAAGACAGGGATCATATCTCATGTACCTTCTGTATTCCTCATAAGGTTCAAGTATTTGTTGCATGATATTTGACTCTAGAATACAAATGATAACTCATTTGACTCAACTGACTTAAGAGTTAAGTCGGCTGGGCGCGGTGGCTCAAGCCTGTAATCCCAGCACTTTGAGAGGCCGAGATGGGCGGATCACGAGGTCAGGAGATCGAGACCATCCTGGCTAACACAGTGAAACCCCATCTCTACTAAAAAAAATACAAAAAACTAGCCGGGTGACGTGGCGGGTGCCTGTAGTCCCAGCTACTCGGGAGGCTGAGGCAGGAGAATGGCATAAACCCGGGAGGCGGAGCTTGCAGTGAGCTGAGATCCGGCCACTGCACTCCAGCCTGGGCGACAGAGCCAGCCTCCGTCTCAAAAAAAAAAAAAAAAAAAGAGTTAAGTCAATTCTTGGCCAGGCGCAGTGGTTCACTCCTGTAATCCCAGCACTTTGGGAAGTCAAGCTGGGTGGATCACCTGAGGTCAGGAGACCAGCCTGGCCAACATGGCAAAACCCCGTCTCTACAAAATACAAAAACTAGCTGGGTGTGGCGGCTGGTGCCTATCATCCCAGCAACTTGAGAGACTGAGGCAGACAGAATTGCTTGAACCCAGGAGGTGGAAGTTGCAGTGAATCAAGATTGCCCCACTGCACTCCAGACTGGGCGACAGAGCAAGACGCCATCTCAAAAAAAAAACAAAAAAACAAACCAGAGTTAAGTCAACTCAAAGAAATTTTTTCAGAAGAAAATGATAATAAATCTCACTATGATCATAAGAACCTGCTTAGGGCTTTACATGCAAAATATATCCAGGCTCAGGCCAGGTGCAGTGGCTGACACCTGTAATCCCAACGCTTTAGGTGGCCAAGGCAGGATAATTGTTTGAGACCAAGAGTTCAAGATCAGATTGCGCAATACAGCAAGAAGCCGTCTGTATAAAAATTTAAAAATTAGCCAGGTATGGTAGTGTACACCTGTAGTCCCAGCTACTCAGGAGGCTGAGGTCAGAGGATCTCTTGAGACCAGGAGGCTAAGGCTGCAGTGAACTATGATCACACCACTGTACTCCAGCCCTCCAGCCTGGGTGACAGAGTGAGATCTCGTCTCAAAATTTAAAAATAAATAAAGTAAACAAGTATCCAGGCTCTAACCTGTCAAGTCCCCTCTGCCCCACCTACACCCCACCCTGCCCCAATCACCATCAGCTCTCACCTGCGTTATTGCAACAGCCTCCAAACCGGTCTCCCTGCTTCTGCTCTCAGGCCCACAGAATCCATTTTCAACCCCAAAGCCCTGGTTATTCTGTTAAAAGTCGGATCACGTCATCTCGGATCACTGGAGTCCAGTGGCTTCCTATCTCGAGTCCTTGCAATGGCCCGTGATGGGGACTCCACTGATCTCCTCTCCTGTCACAGTACCCCTTGGCGACCCTCTCCAGCCTCAACAGTCTCCTTGCTGTTCATTCACCGCATCCAGCAGGCTCCTGCTCCTGGGCCTCTGCATCACCGTCCCTCAGCTGGGGAATCCCAGGGCAGTCCCACACTTCCTTCAGATCTCTGCTCGACATTCACCTCCTCAGCAAGGCCTTCCCTAACCACCCTGAGAAAGTAGGTCCTGGCCTCTACCCTGCACTCCCCAGTTCCATACCCTGGTTTTCTTCATAGCAGCATTTATCTCATCCCTACCTGAAATCATGTATTTATTATTTTTAGAGTAGTGTCTCACCTCTACCCTGCACTCCCCAGCCCCATACCCTGGTTTTCTTCCTAGCAGCATTTATCCCATCCCTACCTCATATCGTGTATTTATTAGTTTTAGAGTAGTGTCTCGCCTCTACCCTGCACTTTGCAGCCCATACCCTGGTTTTCTTCATAGCAGCATTTGTCCCATCCCTACCTCACATCGTGTATATATTAGTTTTAGAGTAGTGTCTCGCTGTGTCACCCAGGCTGGAGTGCAGGGGCACAATCGCAGAATCCCTGAACTGCTGGGCTCAAGTGATCCTCCTGCCTCAGCCTCCCAAAGTGTCAGGATTACAGGCATGAGCCACCGTGCCCAGCCTCAAATAGCTCAGATTGGCTGGTTAATCTGCTCATTGTCTTCCCGTACTGAAACCTTAAAAGGGAGGTCCTCATCCTGTCTCACAGTGGGTATTCTCAAGGCGTACAGTAGCATTTGGCACTCAGTACTTGCTCAAGAAAGAAGTGTTGTTCTAACAAAAACCAGACAAATGTGACAGACTCTGATTGCCTCATTTCTGAAAGGTGGGGACAGGTGAAGAATGGCCTATAACATATTCTCTCTCCTGGTGGGTATATTTTAAAACCCCCTTACAAAATGATGAAAGAAAGCACTTGGCCAGGCGTGGCGGCTCACGCCTGTAATCATAATTACTTGAACCCAGGAAGCAGAGGCTGCAACAAGATCATATCACTGCACTCCAGCCCGGGTGACAGAGCAAGACTCTGCCTCAAAGAAAACAAACAAAAAAAGAAAGCGCTCAGAATCTCTGATAAACGACCACAACGAGGAGACAGGATACGGAGAACAATGACAATAACCAAGAGGAAACCAGCAAGGAAACCCTCCCTCTTACCAGGCCGATGCACAGAGGCAGGCGAGGGCCCCCATTCTGCCAGAGCAGAAAGTCCATCTGAGACCGTTCCCATTTGTGTCAGTTCAATGCTACACATACATATCGATGAAAGAGTGAAATCACTCCGTGAGGTGAAGTTTATTAGGAAACTCAGCAGTCTCTGTCTCTGCTTCCCTTTCTCACCTCCACCCTTCTCCAGGATTCTTCTTCTTTTTTTTTTTTTTTTTTTTTTTTGAGACAGGGTCTTGCTCTAGCACCCAGGCTAGAGTGGACTGCAATGGCTCGATCTCTGCTCACTGCAATCTCCGCCTCCCGGGCTCAAGTGAAGTGATCCTCCCACCTCAGCCTCCCAAGGAGCTGAGACTACAGACACAGGCCACTATGTCTGGCTAATTTTTGTATTTTCAGTAGAGACAGGGTTTCACCATGTTGCCCAGGCTGGTCTCGAACTCCTGGACTCAAGCGATCCTCGTGTCTCGGCCTCCTGAAGTGCTGGGATTACAAGTGGGAACCACTGCACCCTACCCTCTCCATAATTCTTTTTAGCTAATTCTTTTAACGTCTGCCTTCAGAGTGAACCTTGGTTGTTCAACTTGGGGCATTAGCGACTGACTTCCTGAGGCAACAGGGGAAAATGCGCTCCCCACACCTTCTCTGCCCAGGCGCATCGTAATTTCAATTAGAGTAGCAGTCAGTGTTTACATAAATTATTATCATTGCGGAGAGGCTATTCACAGCTGCGCCTTGTAGTACACCATAATTATTTTTCTTTTCCCCGCACGATGGTTTATTTTCCCTGGAACTAATAACAGTCTTGTGTTTTCATTTGCTTTGTTTAGTACTTATCACTAATCCCGCCCCAACTCTGCCAACTGTTTCAACTCCTCTCCAGATGTTCCAGCACGTCAGGTGTCCTGCTAATTTCATCTTCTCCCAAAGAATCTCTTCAAGGAGTCTCTGACGAGCTGGGGTCAGGACACACCTGCTCTCCTCGCCAGCACCTGGCTGGGATCTCCCTTCGGCAGGTTCTTTTCACCTCTAACCTGGAGGAAATCCTGTTCCCACCAGCCAGTCTCAGTCTAGACTTACTGCCTCGTCTGGGGAGACTACATCTGCCAATTGTCTCCTGAAAGCATGAGGAACAAATCTGGGAGCGAGTCTAAAGGTGTCTTTACCCTACCTCCCTTGCCTGAGTGTAGACTTCCAGGCTGAAAACGCATCCTTCAGAATTTCTCAGGCAAGGCCCTCCCGTCTCCTGCCATCCAGTGCTGCTTCGAAAAAGCCCAGGCCCTTCCGCTTCTTTTCATTTTAATTGTAGTTCGTTCTTCTGCCTTTTTCCACATGTTCTAACCTTCTGCCTCTTGACCTGTGATGACCTATTTGTGATTTGTTTTTTTTTTTTGTTTTTTTTGTTTTTTTTGAGACGGAGTCTCACCCTGTCGCCCAGGTTAGAGTGCAGTGGCCAGATCTCAGCTCACTGCAAGCTCCGCCTCCCGGGTTTACGCCATTCTCCTGCCTCAGCCTCCCAAGTAGCTGGGACTACAGGCGCCCGCCACCTCGCCCGGCTAGTTTTTTGTATTTTTTAGTAGAGACGGGGTTTCACCGCGTTAGCCAGGATGGTCTCGATCTCCTGACCTCGTGATCCGCCCGTCTCAGCCTCCCAAAGTGCTGGGATTACAGGCTTGAGCCACCGCGCCCGGCTGATTTGTTTTTACTTTTTCTCTTGTTCTGAGATTTCACAACAGTATGTCCTGGAGTGGGAATGCAAGTATCTTTTTTTTTTTTTTTGAGACGGAGTCTCGCTCTCGTTGCCCAGGTTGTAGTGCAATGGCATGATCTCGGCTCACTGCAACCTGCACCTCCCAAGTTCAAGCAATTCTCCTGTCTCAGCCTCCTGAATAACTGGGATTACAGGCACCCGCCACCACGCCTGGCTAATTTTTGTATTTGCAGTAGAGACGGGGTTTCACTACATTGGCCAGACTGGTCCCAAACTCTTGGCCTCAAGTGATCTGTCCACCTCGGCCACCCAAAGTGCTGGGATTACAGGCGTGAGCCACAGCACCTGGCCTCCAAAGTCTCACTATCCAAATTCTGGGGTCAACAGCCGCAGACACGCTTTCAAATAAATCCTTCCCCTCAAAAGCTCTCACTAGTGTTTATCTGAAACTCAGCCTCTCTCACTATCCAAGTTTGCTGCCCAGGCTATTATTTTATTTTATTTTATTTTATTTTTATTTTATTTTATATTATTTTATTTTATATTTTATTTTGTATTATTTTATTTTATTTTATTTTATTTTATTTTATTTTATTTTATTTTAGAGACAGAGTCTCATTCTATTGCCCAGGCTGGAGTACAGTGGCATGATCTGGGCTCACTGCAACCTCTGCCTCCTGGGTTCAAGCAATTCTCCTGCCTCAGCCTCCTAAGTATGGGATTACAGGCACCCACCATCATGCTTGGCTAATTTTTGCATTTTTAGTAGAGATGGGGTTTCATCATGATGGTCAGGCTGGTCTCGAACTCCTGACCTCAGTGATCCTCCTACCTCCCAAATTGCTGGGATTACAGGCATGAGCTACCACACCCAGCCTCTTTAACCCAGAAACTTTGGGTTTTAGGAAATTATTTTGTGAATTTCATCCTGTTTTCCCTATTGTTTTCTTGCGGAAACTTTTAAAAAAGTATTTTATTTTTTAGAGACAGGGTCTTGCTCTGTCACCCAGGCTGGATCGCAGTGGCATGATCACAGCTCACTGCAGCCTCAAACTCCTGGGTTCAAGTGATCCTCCCACCTCAGCCTCCCAAGTAGCTGGGACTACAGGTGCACACCACCACACCTGGCTAATTTTTAAATTTTGTTGTAGAGATGGGGTCTTGCTATGTTGCCCAGGCTGGTCTTGAACTCCTGGCCTCAAGCGATCCTCTCACCTCAGCTTTGAAACTGTTACTATTCAGCTGCCGACTTCCTGATCTGATCCCTTCCGTTTCTTTTTTCTCTCATGTGCCACCTCCTTGCTTTTCTGTTCTACTTTCTGAGGGAGTTCCTCAACTTTATCTTTCACCCACTAACTGATTTTCTTATTTCTGCTTTTTTTAATAGATATACGAGAGTTCTCTTTTTGGATCTCTGAATGCTCCTTTTGGTGGCTTTTTTTTAGAGCTTCCTGTTCTTGCCTCACGTTTGTGATATTTTCTCTTACCTCCGTGTGGACATTAATGACAGCCTGCTTTCTAAGGCTCCTTCCTGTACGCTCTCTTGTTTCCCAGTGTGTATTCCGGTCTCAATCTCGTGTAGCAGAGGTTTTCTTCAGATGCCCTTGGTTATCTGCTCATATTTAAGGGATGGGGATTTTTGAAGCTTGATGCCTTGAACACTGGGAGGGGGTTATTAATTCCTTAGCAAGGGATCTAGCTGGGCCTGCTGACTGGGGACCTCCTGATGTCATTAATTTTAGTCTTTTCTCTTGGACCACTCAGATTCCTCAAAGACACATCCATCCTCCTGTCCAGAGGGAAAAGCCCCAGCTGGTCATGTTCTGGGAGCCAAAGGGGCCCTGTTCGCTTCCTCCTCCTGTGCCCTGTACAGCACCGCACCCCTACCCCGTACTCAACTGTGCCCCCACCCCGTACTCAACTGTGCCCCTACCCCGTACTCAACTGTACCTGTTTCCCATTCTTCTCTGAAATATCTTTAAAGTGTCTAAACAGTTACAGAAACCACCACCTTGGTTAACAGCAGGAAGTAATAAGTTGGAGAGTCAATTATCTCCAGGCACATCTGCGGGCCTACAGCCCTGCTGGCAGCCACAGACCCACTAAGTAGGTATGAAACTAACAGCTACTCTCTGAAGAGAAAGACAATTCAAGAATTGAAACTCAAGATGTAAGGTTTTTTTTAAACGACAAACCGCATGTGTTTCAGTATCATCAATAACCCATCTTTTCCCACCGATGGCTCTTTCAGGCCCAGACCCACTCTAGAAGAGAATCACCCGCCAGCCTCAATGACTGTGCGTAGTCAAGGAACTGCAAGCCCAAGGTCAGCCAACCAACAGGCCTCTCTTCAACTCTCGATCCCTTCCCACTGGGGTTCCTGGGGATTCCCTCCTTGTATAGGCTGTCTCTTCTCTACAAGGTCACATCTCCAGGATGGCCACTAATACTGCCAACCCTGCAGGTCTAAAACCTACGTGTGTTTGGCTCTTCCTCCCCCACCCAGCCCCAGCGCTCCTCATCGCAGGCTAGAGGTCCCGGCTGCCCTTGCTGCTACAGGTCACCACATCTCACAAAGCGCCACCCCCATCTTTCAGCTCCATGCCCGCCCCCACTCTCTCACTGTCCCACACCCACGCCCCACAAACTTACTCAACTCAGCTCCACTGCCCAGATGCAAAACCCACCTCTCATATTCTCACCAGGATCACTTTTCTGAAACACATCTAATCGCATCACACCCAAACCACCACCAAAGGGATAAAAGCTTAAATTCCCTGGCACAGCATTCAGGCCCCTGCACAATCAGAAATCCATCTTTACAGTCTTTTTTTCACTCTTTTGCCCAGGCTGGAGTGCAGTGGTCCAATGTCAGCTCACTGCAACTTCTGCCTCTGGGTTCAAGCGATGCTCTTGACTCAGCCTCCCAAGCAGCTGGGACTTCAGGTGTGCACCACCACACCCAGCTAAATTTTGTATTTTTAGTAGAGAGGGAGTTTCACCATGTTGGCCAGGCTGGTCTCAGACTCCTGACCTCAGGTGATTCACCTGCCTCAGCCTCCCAAAGTGCTCGCCAAAGTGCCTCCAGTCTTGTACCTCCAGGCACGAGCCACCTCGCCCAGCCTTCCAGTCTTAGCTTCCAACCCAGTCCTCAAACCCCACTTCACCAAGAACACAGCGACCCACCATCTCCCCCAAACATCGCTTTCACTTCCATATCTCCGCATGCCCTTTGCCTCCAAAGGCCCAATTCATAGGTCCTCTCCACTGTGGAAAACGTCAGAAAATGTCTCCACATTCTGTTAACGCCTGCACCACAGCCCCAACCCCACACTGTCGTAGCCAGGCTGGCCGTGAGCTCCCAGGGCAAGGCCCACACTATTATCGCCATCTACCCCAGCTTGGCATCTTGCACTCGATTGGAGGTTTGATAAAAAAGCTGGAGTCTGCTGAGTGGCAGCAGACAGTTACCGCTGGCCCCAAAGCATCAGCCCAAAGTCCCATAAACTCCTTTGCAGGGAAATAAAACTTCTATGCCATTCCAGGCAGGTGCTCCTTCAGATCTCAAGCGTTGCACTTTCGTGTAGCAATGTCCTCGTTACCCCTGTTTTCTCTCCGTCCTCACTCAGACACCAGTCCTGACTCCCAACCCCAGATGCTCATGGTGAGGGGCTAACCTGTGTCCCCGCGTGGGGGTAGGAGGGGAACCCGCCCAGCTGTCCCCAGCCACCCACAGCCAGGAGCAGCACCATAGGACCTGGTGTCCTGGAAGATGTACTGCATCCAGCACTGCGCCTGCAACCCACATTTCAATTCACCCCCAGGTTTCCGAGTCCCCACAGCCCCGATTATGAACTAAATAATTTAATAACGCTGGAAACACTACGGCTTGTTGTGCTGCCTGCCAGACGGAGCCTCTGCCCGAGCCAAGGTTTTGCCAGGGGTGTCTCGGTGGCCGGGAGCCCGCAGAGGAGGTCTAAGTCCCACTGTTCCCGGACTAAATGCACGGTTTCCTCTCGCAGAGAGGCAGGGCTGCGGCTTCTGGAGTAAGAGGTCATTTAAGGGATACCCTGAGCGACCTGCCGGTGCTGCTGGCGTCTGCAGGCTCCAGGGCTGCGGTCGGCCGGGCCGGGGAGCCCCGTTCAGGTGACAGCAGGCACAGGAGGGGGTCTGGGGGGCCGGGGAGCCCCGTTCAGGTGACAGCAGGCACGGGGGGGGGGGACCCTCGGGGGCTGAGGATCCTGGAATTCCACGCCCGGGAAGCGGTCCTGTCCCTGCCGGGCGGCAGAGGCTGATGCCGGGCAGGGAGACTACTGGGGGCCGGCGGGGCCGCTGCAGCCTCTGCCGTCGCTGAATCAGAACCACAGATTTCTCATCCAGACCCCGAGGGGCCGCAGAACGCGCTAATCAGGGCCCCAGGGCTGGGGTCCCCCTGGCCGAGGGCGAGGAGCGGGGCTCAGAGAGGGCGCGCGCAGGGCCAAGGTCACACAGCGCGCCGGCGCGGCGACTCGAACCCGGGCCAAAGACGCGCCCGCCAGGCCGGGCTAAGGAGAGCCGACCCGCGCCCCTCAGCGCGGCCCGAGACCACCGCCCGGGCCCCGGCAGCCCCGCACAGGCCGAGAGGGAGGGAGGCCGCGCCCCGAGCCCGCCGCCCGCCGCCCGCCGCGCCCCTCATCTAGCGCCCCTCACCTCGCGCCCGCAGCCGCCGCCGTCGCCCCGCGACTAGCGGACCCTCCAGAGGCCGCCCTCGCCGGCCCCGCCCCCCTCGCCCGAGCCCCGCCTACCGCTCGTCTTCTCGCGAGACGTCGTGGCCGCCGGAGGGGCCACGGAGGCCGAGGGGCGCCCGCCCTCAGCGCGCCTGCGCCCCGCCAGCCCGCCCCCGCCCTAGCGAGCCAGTGCCATGTGGCGCCGTATTTACGGCCAGAGATCGACCCCGCCCACCGGCCGCCACGAGCCACGCCCCCTTCCTCAGCAGCCAATCCGCGGCGTTGACTCCGCCCCGGCAGGGAGGGCGCGCGGCGGCTCGGGGGCGCGTAGCAGTCTCGCCGTCCAAGCCCGGAGCTTCACGCCGCAGCCAAACACGGTCCAGTTAACCAGCCTTTATGCAGTGCCTGTTGTCTACCCGACCCTTTCTCGAGCATCGGCTCATTGGCAAAGGATCGTGATGCTCACCGGCTGGGGCTTGAAACTCGCTGTGTGACCTTGGGCAAGTGACTTAACCTCTCTGAGGTTGTCTCCAATCCGTAAAATACAATAGGTTAGTGACCCTGCCTTGCGGGGAGTATGTGAGACAAATGAGATGACACGGGTAAAGAGCTTAGCAAGATGCCTAATGCATAGTGAGCATGCAGTAATTGTTCTTGGCATCAGTGTAGTTTTGTGTGTATTTATTTGTTTAGAGACAGGATCTCGCTGTGTCGCCCAGGCTGGGGTGCAGTGGTGCAGTTACAGCTCACTGCAGCCTCAGCCTCCTGAGTTCAAGCCATCCTCCCACCTCAGCCTCCCGAGTAGCTGGAACTACAGACAGGTGCCACCACACCCGGCTAATTTTTAATTTTTAATAGAAACTAGGGGGTCTCACTATGTTGCCCAGGGTGGTCTTGAACCCCTGGACTCAAGCAATCCTCCTGCCTCAGCCTCCCAAAGCTCTGGGATTACAGGCGTGAGCCACCGCACGAGGCCCAGTGATTTTTTTTTTAATATGGTAAAATATATATAACATAAAATTTACCATCTTAACCATTTTTAATCACACCCTTCAGTGGCATTAAGCACATTCACATCACCACCATCCGCCCCCAGAACTTTTTCAATCCATGATATTTTTAGGCGGCCCCTTCTGATGGACTCCCGAGGCAGCCTTCCAACCAAGGTCATCTCTTCACTCTTCCACTCTTTCACTGCACTTTCACTTCACTCTTTCACTTCACTCTTTCACTGCATCCACTTTGTGATGCAGCCAATCACAAAGGAGTCCCCACCCACCGGAAGTGAGGGAGATGGGCAAGGCCCCTGCCCTCCTGGGGCGTATATTCTAGTGGGGGGAGAAAGCAACAAACCACCACCACAAAATATATGTGTATATTATATACACATTCACAGTGGATAATATGTTTATATGTATGTGTAATGCATACATGTTACCTACTATGTGTATGTATGTAGTATATATGTTTATATATTATACACATACATATATAACTAATTATGCATGTATAATATGTCTATGTTGTATACATACATATATGTAATTGCATGTACGTAAATAAGATGACAGCCACTGGCAATGTCTCCCTATGATGCCTGTCCCAGCTTAGAAATTTCTCACTATCGGTCATGCGTGGTGGCTCATGCCTATAATCCCAGCACTTTGGGAGGCCGAAGCAGGTGGGTCACTTGAGGTCAGGAGTTCAAGACCAGCCTGGCCAACATGGTGAAACCCCGTCTCTAGTAAAAATACAAAATTAGCTGGGCGTGGTGGCATATGCCTATAATCCCAGCTACTTGGGAGGTTGAGACAGGAGAATCGCATGAACCTGGGAGGCAGAGGTTTCAGTGAGCCGAGATCGCGCCATTGCACTGCAGCCTAGGCAAAAAGAGCGAAACTCTGTCTCAAAAAAGAAAAAAATTTCTCACTATCAGTTTTTCTTCTCTGTCTTACACATTCAACCTCTGTCTCTTCTCCATTGGATCCTTCCCTTTAGTGTCTGTTTGTTTGTTTTGAGACAGGATCTCACTCTGTCGCCCAGGCTGAAGTGCAGTGGCGTGATCATGGCTCACTGCAGCCTCGATCTCCTGGACTTAAGTGATTCTCCCACCTCAGCTGGGGCTACAGGCATACGCCATCCACCAGGCTAATTTTTGTATTTTTTGTAGAGATGGCATCTTGCCATGTTGCCCAGGGTGGTCTGCAACTCCTGGGCTCAAGCAATCTTCCTGCCTCGGCTTCCCAAAATGCTGGGATTACAGGCATGACCCAGCCTCTTACCTTTAGATTTAAACAGTATCAGGCCTCTCCCACTTTCAAAACAAAAGCCAGGCCGGGCGCGGTGGCTCATGCCTGTAATCCCAGCACTTCCAGGAGGCCAAGGCGGGTGGGTATCACCCGAGGTCAGGAGTTCAAGACCAGCCTGGCCAATATGGTGAAACCTGTCTCTACTAAAAATTAAAATACAAAAATTAGCCAGGTGTGGTGGCAGGCACCTGCAATCCCAGCTACTCGGGAGGCCGAGGTGGGAGAATCACTTAAACCTGAGAGGTCAGCTGAGCTTGGTGGCTCACACCTGTAATCCCAGTGCTTTAGGAGGCTGAGGCGGGCAGATCACGAGGTCAGGAGTTCGAGATCAACCTGGCCAACACATGATGAAACCCCGTCTTTACTAAAAATACAAAAAATTAGCTGTGTGTGGTGTCGGGCACCTGTAATCCCAGCTACTCGGGAGGCTGAGGCAGGAGAATCGCTTGAACTTAGGAGTTGAAGGTTGCTTTAGCCTGGGCAACAAAGTCAGACTCCATCTCAAAACAGAGAAACAAACAAAAACCTGAGAGGTGGAGGCTGGAGGTGGAGATCATGCCACTGCACCCCAGCCTGGATGACAGAGTGAGACTCTGTCTCAAAAATAATAAATAAATAAATAAATAAATAAATAAATAAATAAAATGGGTATTTTTGTGTTATGTCAATTTCACCTGTTACATCAGCAACATTTTGAATACACTAAATACCCTTGAATTGTTCATTTTAAAACGGTTACTGTTGTGTTACTTCAGCTTCACCTCTTACATCAGCAACATTGTGAATGTGTCCTAAATGCTCCTGAATTGTTCACTTTAAAATGGTTACTTTTACTTTATGTCAACTTCGCCTGTTACATCAACAACATGCAGATACCTTTTGCTTACCCACCCTGCAGTGGCTGTACCTTATCTCCTGGTTTACAGATAAGGAAGCAGGGGACCAGAGAAGGTAACCAACTAGCCAGAGACACAGAGCCGTGTAAGTGACAGAGCCAGGACCTGAATCCAAATTGTGGGCCCCAAAGATGGAGCCACGCTACAGTCTTGTGACTTCCTTGGCCAGGGCCTCAGCTCGGCCCTGGAGACACCTCTCTGTGATGGTTTTCATCTCTTCCTCTTCTGGGCTCCAGGCTCCTTCAAGCTGGCTGCCCATCCCCCTGCCACCCAGCAGCTCCGTTGGCTGCCACCCACCTTCAGGGACCCTGGGCCCCTCTGCAATGGCTGTGGTCTCCCCCGGGCTGACCACAGCCTGGCCCAGCCTCTGGATTTTACTTTGAGGTATTTCAGTGTCTCTACCAGCTACAATTGTTTCTGGTTTCATAACCAGGGTTGCAGCGGAGGAAAAATAGAAGTAACTGTGGCTTAGGCAAGCGATCAGCCAGGAAACATCAGCTGCTACTAATAGTAGCAGCTATGAAGTTCTGGGAGATTCTTTTTTTTTTTTTTTTTTTTTTTTTTTTTTCTTTTTAAGAGACAACGTCTTGCTCTGCCGTCTAAGCTGGAGTGTGCAGTGGTGCCATCATGGCTTACTGCAGCCTCAGCCTCCTGGGCTTAAGCAGTCCTCCTGCCTCAGCCTCCTGAGTAGCTGGGACTACAGGAGCGCACCATCATGCCTTGCTAATTTCTTTTTTTTTTTTTTTTTTTTGTAGAGATGGGGGTCTCACTATGCTGGCCAGGCTGCTACTGGGAGATCCTGATGACCTCTAGCCCTGGGATCCATATAAGCATCATCAACAGGATATGAAAAGCAAACAAAACAAGGTCTGTGAATTGAAAATTCAATTAACCATGTAGATGATATGAAAATCCAAGAGGGGCCAGGCACAGTGGCTCACACCTGTAATCCCAACACTTTGGGAGGCCGAGGCAGGTGGATCACCTGAGGTCAGGAGTTCAGGACCAGCCTGACCAACATGATGAAACCCTGTCTCTACTAAAAATACAAAAATTATCCAGGTGTGGTGGCAGACATCTGTAATCCCAGCTACTTGGGAGGCTGAGGCAGGAGAATCACTTGAACCCAGGAAATGAAGCTTGCAGTGAGCCAAGATCGTGCCACTGCACTCCAGCCTGGGCAACAGAGTGAGATCTGTCTCAAAAAAATAAAAGGAAAGCAAATCCAAGAGGACCAGGCACGGTGGCTCACACCTGTGATTCCAGCACTTTGGAAGGCCAAGGCAGGAGGATCATTTGCACTCAGGAGTTCTAGACCAGCCTGGGTAATAAGATGAGGCCCTGTCTGTACAAAAGCGATAAGATAAGATAAGATAAGATAAGATGAGATAAAAACGACCAAGAGAATGGACTGAGGAGCCCTCCTGATTCACCGTGAGCTCACTCCTCCCCACCCCATCCCTGTCTTTCTTGGCTGCATTCTTTCATGCAGTGTCAGGTAAGAGGGAGGTGGTGGGAACCCAGGACTGGATGCTGAGACTGTTACTCAACCACTGCATGACCTGGGACTTCCATTTCCTTCTCTGCATAATGCTTGAAATAATTGTCCCTCCCACTGCCATGGCCATGCATGTGATCAGAGATGTGCAAAATGCTAGCACCTACCAGGTTTGCACCCAGAGAGGGGCTGCAGGTGCTGCTGTGGTCCCCATGGAGGTGATGGTGACTTAGGTTTATGCAGTGGTACAGGAAGAGGACCAAGCTGATAGATAGTGGGGAGATGGCAGCTAGAATGGATAGGGCAGGTTTAGGGATCAGCTGAAGGAGGAAGGGAGAGGAGCTGGGGCGATAACCCGATTTCTGGGCGGCCAGTGGAGTGGATGGTTGTACCATGTGAGAGATAGACCACAGAGAACGGTTTTGGGGAGGAAACTTCATGAACTTGGTGTTGTACATGCTGAGTTAGAGACACCCACAGGACATCACACTTATCAGGAGACCATTGGATGTTTGTGTCTTGAACCCAGGGGAGGCCGGGCGTGGTGGCTTATGCCTGTAATCCCAGCATTTTGGGAGGCTGAAGCGGGTGGATCACCTGAGGTCAGGAGTTCGAGACCAGCCTGGCCAACACAGTGAAACCCTGTCTCTACTACAAATACAAAAAATTAGCTGAGCATGGTGGCAGGCACCTGTAATCCCAGCTACTCAGGAGGCTGAGGCGGGAGAATTGCTTGAACCTGGGAGGCAGAGGTTGCAGTGAGCCAAGATCACACCATTGCACTCCAGCCTGGGCAACAGTGTGAGACTCCATTTCAAAAAAATAATAATAAAAATAAAAAATAAAAATAAATAAATACAGGGGAAAGGATATAAAGGATATACAGGCACCAGAGTCATCACCATGGCAGCTGAAGGGATGTGTATGGTGTTGTCACCCAGAGGCCACCATACAGAGGCCAAGTCTTCCCACCTCGCCCCATGCCCCCGTCCTACCAAGCCCTCTCCACCTCCTCCTGCCCTACCCTCCTGGTAGCCGGAATGGCCAGTAGAGGCCAGATGCTGCAGAGGTGACAGTTTTCTTTGTAGGCAACAGGAGCCCCCCAAAGGGAGGGAAGAGAAGGGACTATGGGCCAATCCTGGAGGAGCCAAGGTGGAGTGGACCTGGGCCCTGACTTGAGGAGCGCTCAGAGAACTGGTGGATCAGCCCAGACCCCCGGTTCCACATGCTAAGGGCTGCCACGGGTATGGCCAGCAAGCGTCAGGGACTCTGGGGGGGAAGGCACTGGGACTTGTAGCCAAGTCCTGATGGTCCAGGCTTGCACTGCAGCCGACAGAATGTCTGTGTCATTCCTTCCCAAGTTCATGTGTTCACACCAAGGTGATGGTATTCGGAGGCGGGGCGTTTGGGAGGAGAAAGGGTCGTGAAGATGGAGCCCTCAACCATGGGATTAGGCCCCATATAAAAAGGACCTCAGAGAGTGCCCTCTCCCTCTTTTTTTTTTTTTTTTTCTGGAGATGCAGTCTCACGCTGTCACCCAGGCCAGTGGAGTGCAGTGATGAGATCTTGGCTCACTGCAACCTACACCTCCCCTGTTCAAGCAATTCTCCTGCCTCCACCTCCTGAGTAGCTGGGATTACAGGCACCTGCACCACACTCGGCTAAATTTTTTTTTTTTTTTTTTTGTATTTTTAGTAGACGGGGTTTCACAATGTTGGCCAGGCTGGTCTTGAACTCCTGACCTCAAGTGATCTGTCCACCTTGGCCTCCCAAAGTGTCGTGAGCCACTGCGTCCGGTCTCCTCCCCATCTTTCCACCGAGTAAGGTTACAAGGAGAAGATGGCTGTCTGCAACCCAGGAGAGAGCCCGACCACACTGACACCCTAATCTCATGATCCTTTTTTTTTTTCTGAGCAGAGTCTCACTCTGTCACCCAGGCTGGAGTGCAGTGGCGCGATCTCCGCTTACTGCAAGCTCTGTTTCCCGGGTTCACGCTATTCTCCTGCCTCAGCCTCCTGAGTAGCTGGAACTACAGGCACCCGGCACCACGCCCGGCTAATTTTTTGTGTTTTTAGTGAGACAGGGTTTCACCATGTTAGCCAGGATGGTCTCCATCTCCTGACCTCGTGATTCACCCACCTTGGCCTCCCAAAGTGCTGGAATTACAGGTGTGAGCCACCGCGCCCGGCCCCAATCTTGTGATCTTACAGGAGAAATAAATATCTGTTGTTTATAAGCCGTCCGATCTACGGGAGTTTGTTGTAGCAGCTCGGACTGACAGCTCGGACTGACTGACGAGGCCCCTTATCTATACAAAAACATCAGGAAGATAGCATGGGGCATACATCTTCAGCCTCCTCAGTGGAATTAGCATGACCTGTGCTTCCAGGAGTTTGAGACCAGCCTGGGCAACACAAAAAGACCCTGTTTATACAAAAAAAAAAAAAAAATTAATTGGGTGTGGTGGTGTATGCCTATAGTCCCAACTGCTCTGGAGGCCGAGGCAGGAGGATCATTTGAGGCCAGGAGTTAGAGACCAGCCTGGGCAACACAACAAGACTCTGTTTTTTTTTGTTTGTTTTGTTGTTGTTGTTGTTGTTGTTGTTTGAGATGGAGTCTCACTCTGTCACCCAGGCTGGAGTGCAGTAGCCCAGTCTCAGCTCATTGCAACCTCCACCTCCCAAGTTCAAGCGATTCTCCTGCCTCAGCCTCCTGAGTAGCTGGGACTACAGGCCAGTGCCATGACGCCCAGCTAATTTTTGTATCTTTAGTAAACATGGGGTTTCACTATGTTGGCCAGGCTGGTCTCGAACTCCTGACCTCAAGTGATCTGCTCATCTTGGCCTCCCAAAGTGCTGGGATTATAGGTGTCAGTCACTGTGCCAGGCCCAAGACACTGTTTATACAAAAAATGTTTTTTAATTGGGTGTGTTGGTATATGCCTCTAGTCTCAACTGCTCTGGAGGCCAAGGCAGGAGGATCATTTGAATAACACAAGACTCTGTTTACACAAAAAACATTTCAAAATTTTGGTGTAGTGGTGCTCACCTATAGTCCCAGCTGCTCCGGAAGCTGAGATGGGAGGATCACTTGAGGCCAGGAGTTCAAAATCAGCCTGTGCAACATAGGGAGACCTCATCTCTACCAGAGGAAAAAAAAATCAAAAAAGTAGCTGGGCATAATGGTGCACACCTGCAGTCCCAGTTACTCAGGAGGCCAAGGCAAGAACATCACTTGAGACCAGGATTTGAGTCTGCAGTGAACCATGATTGTGGCCCTGCACTCCAGCCTGGGTGACAGAGTGGAACCCTGTCTCTCAAAATAAATAAATAATTTTTTAAATTTTAAAATTAAAGGTCGGGTGCAATGGCTTATGCCTGTAATCCCAGCACTTTGGGAGGCCGAAGTGAATGGATCATTTGAGGTTGGGAGTTCGAGACCAGCCTGGCCAACATGGTGAAACCCCATCTCTACTAAAAATACAAAAATTAGCTGAGTGGTAGTGGCATGCACCTGTAATCCCAGCTACTCGGGAGGCTGAGGCAGGAGAATCACTTGAACCCAGGAGGTAGAGGTTGCAGTGAGCTGAGATCATGCCACTACACTCCAACCTGGGCAACAGAGTGAGACTCGGTCTCAAAAAGTAGTAATAATAATAATATGCTTCTGACTCATCTTCCTTTTTCATTTGGGAAAACACAGGGACATTCCACCTGATTCTTTCTAATGATACGTTTCCTTCTGTGTAAGGTCCAGCCCTACGAGGCTTAGCGGGTGTTCTCCCCGTGTGCAGAGATGAGAGATCATAAGAAATAAAGATACAAGACAAAGAGATGAAGAGAAAACAGCTGGGCCCAGGGGACCACTACCACCAAGATGCGGAGACAGGTAGTGGCCCCGAATGTCTGGGCGCGCTGATATTACTGCATACAAGACAAGGGGGCAGGGCAAGGAGGGTGAGTTGTCCAAGTGATTGATAAGGTCAGGCAAGTCACGTGATCGTGGGACAGGCGGCCCTTCCCTTTTAGGTAGCCAAAGCAGAGAGGGAAGGCAGCATCTATCAGCGTTTTCTTCTCTGCATTTATCAAAAAGATCAAAGACTTTAAGACTTTCACTATTTCTTCTACCGCTATCTACTATGAACTTCAAAGAGGAACCAGGAGTAC
Organism: Theropithecus gelada; assembly: GCF_003255815.1. Classification (NCBI taxonomy): domain Eukaryota; kingdom Metazoa; phylum Chordata; class Mammalia; order Primates; family Cercopithecidae; genus Theropithecus; species Theropithecus gelada. Next base: position 51,664,262 of record NC_037670.1, on the reverse strand, counting down.
GGGAGGAACATGGAAGTGGACAAGGAGCGTGACCGTTGAAGCACAGCACCACAGGGAGGGGTTTAGGCCTCTGGATGACTGTGGGGAGGCCTGGATCATATCCAGCCTTCCACAAGAAGCTGGTGGAGCAGAGTGTTCCCTGACTCCTGCAAGGAAAGGAGACTCCCTTTTGAGGTCTGCTAAGTAACGGGTGCCTTCCCAGACACTGGCGTTACCGCTTGACCAAGGAGCCCTCAAGCAGCCCTTATGCGGGCGTGACAGAGGGCTCACCTCTTTCCTTCTAAGTCACTTCTCACCATGTCCCTTCAGCACCTGACCCTATACCCGCCGCTTAATCCTAGGTTATATCAGTAATGCAACAAAGAGTCATATTAAAAGCGAATGATTAATAATGTTTATTTATTTTTTTAAATTTATTTTTTTGAGACGGAGTCTCGCTCTGTCACCCAGACTGGAGTGCAGTGGCCAGATCTCAGCTCACTGCAAGCTCCGCCTCCCGAGTTTACGCCATTCTCCTGCCTCAGCCTCCTGAGTAGCTGGGACTACAGGCACCCGCCACCTCGCCCGGCTAGTTTTTCGTATTTTTTAAGTAGAGACAGAGTTTCACCGTGTTAGCCAGGATGGTCTCGATCTCCTGACCTCGTGATCCGCCCGTCTCGGCCTCCCAAAGTGCTGGGATTACAGGCTTGAGCCACCGTGCCCAGCCAATAATGTTTATAATAATGATTGATAATTGTCCCTGATCATCTCTATATCTAATTTGTATTATGATTTTTCTTATTGTAACTATTTTCTGTATTATACTGAAACAGTGTGTGCCTTCAGTCTCTTGCCTCGGCACCTGGGTAATCCTCCACCCACATTTCTGCGCAGTAGCCCAAGACAATTCTAAGCATGTGGGGGAAGGAAAACTGGAAGTGCTATTTCTACCCAGACTGCGAAACTCAGCATAAATTTTTACACAATTTGACCTCTTGGAGGTACTTAAAGCTCTTAGTGTCCCCTGGAGGCACCAGGCTGCCTCCCCTGGAACAGAGGGTCCTCCTCAAAGACCTTCTGTCTCAGCCTGGGCTCCCCAAAAGCAGACTCAGAGATAGTTTACTGGGGAAGCTCCATGTGGGAGTGGCGCGGTGAAAAGCCAGTGCAGGGTGCGGCTAGGGAGCAGGGGACTGCTGGGGCTACGGGAGACTGTGTGGATCACCCCCTTGGAATGGTCCCGCCAGAGCTCCAAATACTCCTGGCTGGGTTTTGTTGTTGTTTGTTTTGGGGTTTTTTTGTTTGTTTTTGTTTTGTTTTGTTTTGTTTTTTGACTGAGTCTTGCTCTGTTGCCCAGACTGGAGTACGGTGGTATGATCTCAGCTCACTGCAACCTCCACCTCCTGGGTTCAAGCTATTCTCATGCCTCAGCCTCCTGAGTAGCTGGAATGACAGGTGCCCACCATCACATCCGGCTAATTTTTGTATTTTTAGTAGAGGTGAGTTTTCACCATGTTGGCCAGGCTGGTCTCAAACTCCTGACATCAGGTGATCCGCTTGCCTCAGCCTCCCAAAGTGCTGAGATTACAGGCATGAGCCACCACGCCTGGCTTGGCTATTTTTTAATCTACTGCCTCCCGGCCTTTGGAGTGAGGGTTGCCCCTGAGGCTGTAAAATCTGGCTCTTCTGGGCCCACTGTGGTGCAGGCAAAAGGCCTCAGGCAGCCAACCAGAGCCTGAAGTTCCTGTCCTCAGCCACTGCCAGCTGTACAAGCTGCTGTTGGCTCCACACCCTGCATGGCGTGGGGACTCCTGCCTCCCAAAGTGCTGGGATTACAGGCATGAGCCACTGTGCCCAGCCCAGCTAATGTATTTTTAAATTAAAACAAAAATTTGTAGGGGTAGGGTCTCACTTTGTTGCCCAGGTTTGTGTGTGTGTGTGTGTGTGTATGTGCGTGTGTGTGTGTATGTGCGTGTGTGTATGTGCGTGTGTGTGTATGTGTGGTTGTGTGTGTGTGTGTATGTGTATGTGTGTGTATGTGTGTGTGTATGTGTGTGTATATGTGTGTGTATGTGTGCGTGTATGTGTGTGTATGTGTGTGTGTATGTGTGTGTATGTGTGTGTATGTGTGTGTATGTGTGTGTGTATGTGTGTGTGTATATGTGTGTGTGTGTGTATATATATATAAAAGCTGGACATGTTGCTGCATGCCTGTAGTCCCAGCTTCTCAGAAGACTGAGGTGGAGGATCCCATAAGTCCAAGAGTTGGAGGCTGCAGTGAGCTATGATTGCACCACTGCACTCCAGCCTGGACTATAGGGAGAGACCCTGTTTCTTTAAAAAAAAAAAAGCCGGTGCAGTGGCTCATGCTTTGGGAGCACTTTGGGAGGCTGAGGTGGGTGGATCACCTGAGGTCAGGAGTTCGAGACCAACCTGGCCAACACGGTGAAACCCTATCTATACTAAAAATACAAAAATTAGCTGGGCGTGGTGGCGCATGCCTGTAATTCCAGCTACTCAGGAGGCTGAGGCAAGAGAATAGCTTGAACCCAGGAGGCAGAGGTTGCAGTGAGCTGAGATCATGCCATTGCACTCCAGCCTGATAAAAGCGAAACTCTGTCTCAAAAAAAAAAAAAAAAAAAAAAAAGCCAGATGTGGTGGTGTGTGACTGTAGGCCCAGCTACTTGGGAGGCTGAAGTGGGTGAGCTATGATCATGCCACTGCCCTCCAGCCTGGGGGATAGAGTGAGACCTTATCTCTACAAAAATAAAAATGAAAAAATTAGCCAGGTGTGATAGCACACCTGTAGCCCCAGCCACTCAGGAGGCTGAGGTGGGAGGATTGCTTGAGTCCAGGAGGTCAAGGATGCTGTTAGCCATAATTGCACTACTGCACTCCGGCCCAGGTGACAGAATGAGACCCTGTCTCAAAAACAACAACAACAACAACAACAACAAAAAGACTGAAGGCCTCCCGCCTCAGCCTCCCAAGACGTTGGGATTACAGGCGTGAGCCACACTCCCAGCCATCGCTCCTATTTTAGGGATGAGGTCACATCCCTGCAGAGGCCCAGAACAGAGAGGACCTTCTCCCACAGGACAGATAGGGTCACGGTCAGTTGGAGTTGTGAGGTCTTCCAGGCACGAGCAGAGGACAGAAAGGGACAGGCTAAGCAAAGGCATCGGCACAGCAGGGCTGGGAAACTTGAAGGCAGCTGGCAGAGTGCCCTGGGCATTTGTGAAAGGTCCTGTGGTCTGCTCGGCTCTGCTAGGAGCCGGGGGATGGGAACCTGGGAGGAGACTGGGGAAGGTGATGCAGCATGAGGGGGCCACACATCCTGATTTTTCAGAAGCTGTGAGCAGCATTTGAGCCAGAATATTGCATCCCTCTCTGGGCCTCAGCTTTGCCATCCATGACACAAGGAGGGTGGCTGAGGCTTCTGCGTGCTCGCCCAACACCCATTCTCCCATCCTTCCTCATTACCAGAACCCTGGTTGTATTGATAGTGGCAACAGATGATGCTTATTTATTTATTTATTTATGTAGAGACAGAGTCTCGCTCTGTGGCCAGGCTGGAGTGCAGTGGCACAATTTTGGTTCACTGCAACCTCCGCCTCCCGGGTACAAGTGATTCTCCTGCCTCAGCCTCCCAAGTAGCTGGGATTACAGATGCCCACGACCATGCCCAGATAATTTTTATATTTTTATTAGAGATGGGGTTTCATCATGTTGGCCAGGCTGGTCTCAAACCTCGAACCCCTGACCTCAAGTGATCCACCTGCCTCAGCCTCCCAAAGTGCTGGGATTACAGGCGTGAGCCACCGCACCAGCCAACATGAACCTCTTGAAGTCATCTCCCACCCCATCTACCATCTCTTTATCTGTCCACCTATCAACCTGTCGATCTAGCTATCTATCGATCTATCCGTCCATCCATCCAGCCTATTGGTTCTGTTTCCCTGGAGAACACTGACCAATGCAGAGGGCAAGACAGAGAATCCCAGAGGAGCCTGGATCCCTGACAACCTTGGGGAGGACATTACACAGCGCCACCCTCAGACTTGTTGCTGCATGAGAGAAAAATAAGCCCTATCTTGTTTTAAGCCACTGTTGTGGGGGTTTTCTGTTATTGGCAACCAAACTCAGCCCCTAAGAGGTGCAGGGGAGGCCATGTGCCCCGCAGTTCAGGCACCCCAAATCACACCCACAGTGGTTACTTTATCCCAGTACTGCCTGGACTATTCTGGGGTTAATTTGTTTCTTTAAAGAAACTCATTTTTTGGCCAGGTATGGTGGCTCATGCCTGTAATCTCAGCACTTTGGGAGGCTGAGGCAGGTGAATCACTTGAGGTTAGGAGTTCAAGACCAGCCTGGCCACCATGGTGAAACTCCATCTCTACTAAAAATACAAAAACTTAGCCAGGTGTGGTAGTGAGTGCCTGTAATCCCAGCTACTCTGGAGGCTGAGGCAGGAGAATCGCTTGAACTTGAGAGGTAGAGGCTGCAGTGAGCTGAGATTGCACTCCAGCCTGGGCAACAGAGGGAGACTCTGTCTCAAACACAAAAACAAAAAATCAAAAAAGGGTAGCGGACTGCTGAAGGCTGATTTGCATTGACATGCAGTTACCCTGAGTCTCTTGCTGGGCAGGTGTGTTCACGCTGCCTTCGCTTGCTGTGGGTTCGCGACCCAGGGGGTGGCGGGCTTAGGCCCTATCGGCTGGGAGCCAGACCCCCATTCCGACTGGGAGCCGTTCGAATGGGAGCTGTAGGAGGTGGAGAGGTTCTCCCTGGGCCCTCAGCTTGAAGCAGGGCCTCATGCCCTGGCACCCCAGGCCATGCCCCCTTGGTGCTGGGCATCCTGCCGCTGTTATTCCTTCTTACCCATTGTCAGGGGCACAGCGTCAGGTATTCAGATCCCCTGGGACCACTGGTCCCTTCACTAGTGACGTATTTCATCATCAGTTTAGAGAGTTTGGCATGCTTAGGAGAGTTCTAGGTGTTAGCTTTCTGGGTGTACAGAGCAGCTCTAAGCTGGCAACAAGGACAGGTTGCCCTTGCCATCAAAGAGAAGAAGCCTCCATGATTTAACCTGAGGCTCTTCAAACATCCATTCTGCTTCCATGCATGGCTTCTGCCCCGGCACCCTGAAACGACAGAAAAAAGCAATCCGATTCCAGAAAATTCAGAGGCAAATGGAGGCACCTGGTGCCCCACCCAGAATCCTGGGAAGCTGTGGAGCAGATCCGATATTTATATGAGGAATTTCCAGAGTCCTGGCCAGTTCCCAGGTTGGCTGAAGGCTTTGATGTCAGCACTGATGTGATCTGAAGAGTTTTAAAAGGCAAGTTTGTACCCACATTGGAGCAGACACTGAAGCAGGATCAAAAAGTCCTTAAGAAAGCTGGGCTTGCCTATTCGCTCCAGCAGCTCCCGGGCTCTGGAAATATGTCAAAGCCGCTCCCTGCAGGCCACTCTATCAGGCTCTTTGCTTATGCCCAGGCATGAAGCCTCATCCAAAGACCCTAATCACAGCACAGCTTTGAAAGTTACAGAGTTGGCTGGGCGCGGTGGCTCACGCCTGTAATCCCAGCACTTTGGGAGGCCGAGGTGGGCGGATCACGAGGTCAGTAGATCGAGACCATCCTGGCTAACACGGTGAAACCCCATCTCTACTAAAAATACAAAAAATTAGCCGGGCGTGGTGGTGGGCGCCTGTAGTCCCAGCTACTCAGGAGGCTGAGGCAGGAGAATGGCGTGAACCCAGGAGGCGGAGCTTGCAGTGAGCGGAGACCGTGCCACAGCGCTCCAGCCTGGGCGACAGAGCCAGACTCCATCTCAAAAAAAAGAGAAAGTGATAGAGTCAGACCCTCACAGGACAAATACACCAAGGAGATGGAAGGGAAGAAATAAAGAAATCCAGGACCTGGAGGAGAGGGTGTGCCTGTTGCTGCACCCCTAGGTCATCAGCGAGAGCTGCAGAAGTTCTCCAGTGATGCTGGGAGCACCAGAAGAACCGGCGATGCTGCGTTGCCAAGTGAGCAGAAGCTGGAGGAGCTGGAGACAGAGGAACCAGGTAACTTCAGCAGCCAAGTAGCGCAGAGGGGCCGAGAGTTCTTTGACAGCAACGGGAACTTCCTGTACAGAATCTGAGTCTGGGATTGGCTTGTGGAGATGCCTCGTGAAACACAGCTGGGCGAGTATTAATATATATGGAGCAGCCTGGATTTCTGCATATGGATGAGTCCCCTTGGAATAGGAAGAAGTGATGAGCCTGGACTGTGGGAGGAAAGAGCTGCGTGGATAGCTTCAGACTTCCTGGAGCAGTACTCCCAGTCTGACCTCTGTAGATCTGCCGCACTCACTCTTCTTGCTTGGGCTCTCTGTATGTTGAAAACCAGCCCGTGTTGCATGTGTTGTTACAATTTTTTGTGACTCTTGTAATATATGTTTGAGAGGAAGTGAAAAGTTTGTCTTCCGAGCTCGTTTCCTTCTTGATCGGTGAACGCTAACAGTTTTGGGACAACTTAGTTGATTGGTTTTCCTTACAAGCGAAATAAAGGAAAATGTAGCAGTCAAAATAAATAAACAAAAAGGAAAAAAGGAAGAAACTCATTTTTTAAGTTTAGCCTCATTTAAAATATATTATTGATGAACTTAAGTGCCTGATGGTATATACATATATATGTGTGTGTATATATATACACATATAAATATATATATATTTCTTTTTTTTTTTTTTTTGAGACAGAGTCTCACTCTGTCGCCCAGGCTGGAGTGCAGTGGCGTGATCTCAGCTCACTGCAAGCTCCGCCTCCTGGGCTCAGGCCATTCTCCTGCCTCAGCCTCCTGAGTAGCTGGGACTACAGGCGCCCGCCACCACGCCCAGCTCAGTTTTTGTATTTTTAGTGGAGACGGGGTTTCACCGTGTTATCCAGGATGGTCTCGGTCTCCTGACCTCGTGATCCACCCACCTCAGCCTCCCAAAGTGCTGGGATTACAGGTGTGAGCCACCACGCCTGGCCTCATTATATATTTTTAATACACATTGCAATGAACAATGAACATATAGTCTTTAAAAAGATTTTAAAAGGTTTGTCCGTGAACCTTTTTTTTTTTTTTTTTTTTTTTGAGACAGGGTCTTGCTCTGTCACCCTGGCTGGAGTGCAGTGATGCAATCTCTGCTCACTACAACCTCCACCTTCTGGGCTCAAGTGATCCTCCCACCTCAGCCTCCTGAGTCGCTGGGACTATGCCTGGCTAATTTTTAAATCATTGGTAGAGACAGGGGTTTTACCATGTTGCCCAGGCTGGTCTCAAACTTCTGGCCTCAAACCATCGTCCTGCTTTGGCCTCCCAAAGTGCTGGGATTACAGGCGTGACCCAGCACATCAGCCAACATAAACCTATTAAAGTCTTCTCCCACCCCTCTAAGTGGGGTCTGAGCGTCAGGGTCTGGGCCCACCAGACCTAAGGGACCTGAGTCCCAGGCTGGCTTCAGAACCGAGATCTGGGGCCGTGTAGGAAAACTGAACCCTGCCGGGTGCAATGGTTCATGCCTGTAATCCCAGCATTTTAGGAGACCAAAGCAGGAGGATCACTTGAGCTCAGGAGTTCAAGACCAGCCTGGGCAACATGGCAAAACCCCGTCTCTACCAAAACTACAAAAACTTTGCTGGTATGGTGGCATGTGCCTGAGGTCCCAGCTACTCAGGAGGCTGAGACAGGAGAATCGTTTGAACCCAAGAAGTGGATATTGCAGTGAGCTGAGGTAGCAACACTGCACTCCAGCCTGGGTGACAGAGTGAGACTCCATCTCAAAAAAAAGAAAAAAGAAAATAATCAAACCCACCCCCAGCTTTCCCCGCAGAGCAGGAGATGGGCATCCATGGTGCTCCCAGCAGCTCCACAGCAAAGCAGGGAGCACAACCCCAGAGATAAAGAACCTGCCCCAGCCCCACTCCTCAGGAGACCCCGGAAGGACAACACAGCTTCAAGGAAGCCCCCAGCCGGTCTTCCCAGACAGCAGGGATGCAGCTGTGACATCCGGTTCTGCAGTTTGTACAACATGCATAGGGTGCCCACTGTGGGACGGGCACGCACGGGGCCAAAGGCCACTCCCCACTCAGGCCAGGGGACCATGCCGCTGCCTCTACCCAAAGTCCACAGAGCTCATCCCTGTTCCCCTCCTTGTTCCTGCCAGCTTTGCAGCCCAACACAGAAGGGGGTCTCCTGCTGCAAGGGAGATGGCTCTGACCCCACAGCCTCCAGACAAGGGGTCCCTGAGAGCAAGGGGTGAGGGCTCCGGGCTGAAAGCTGAGCAAGTACCGAATCACAGACGACGTGATGACGCCTCTCCACAGGGCGGTGCTCAAAGTTTTTCTATAGGTTTTTGTTTTTGTTTTTGTTTTTGCTATGTTGAAAAAATTACTGAAAAGTGTACAGCCCTAATGCACTTAGAACCTCGACCAACGGCTTCCCAGTTCACACAGCCTTTGTGTCCATTTCCATGTGCCTTGCAAGTCTATTCTGTGTCCAGCCCTTTGCAACTTTTTCTCTCTGCATCACTGGAGTGCTGGGACAGACACTGGAAGGTGGTGGGGGATGGGGATGGGAGAAGGTTCTAGTCTTTCCCTGGTGTGCACTTACACGGGAGCCTGTGTGGCACAGGGAAGGGACCCGGGCCACTCTGCAGGCTGGCCCAGGCTTGTGGGGGTAGGGGATAAGTTATTGCTGACCCTGTAGCCTGTGGCCGCTTGGGTGTCCTCAGCGGCTTCTGCAGCGTGACCCCAAAGGCTGGGCAGTGGCCTAGCATCCCCCTGCCACAGATAGCGTCCTCCCAGAGCAGAAACCACGATGTGGAGCCATCCCAGGAAAAGCATCTGCAATTGAGAGTGACCTCAAAAAGGCCCTTGGGAAGGGCCCCCACACTCCACACATGGCTCTTTTCCTGCAAGGAGGCAGCCACTGGCTCTGGCCCTAGGGCTGTGGGAAGCTGGGCTGGGGGGTCCTGCCCCCAAAGTGTCCCTGTCAAGAGAGTCCACCATCTCACACATCCAGCATCAGGGCTAAGAAGAGATCCTGTGCCAGGGACCGGTGCTCTGGTCTTCCCCGCAGCCGGCGCTGCCTGAAGCCACTGCCATCTATTTTGGTCTTCTTGGCTTCTTGGTGCTGCCGTCCGGGCACTTGTAGGGGTGATCAGGGGGCAGTGGGCTGTGGCGTTGGTCTCCACTGTCTATGGACCCTGGAGGGGGTGAAGAGACTTCAGTCTGAGGCCGAGGCAGGCTCAAGTGGAGCCAGCGCCCCAGCAGGGGTACCCTGGCCAGGCACCCTGTCTCGTGTGGACTCCCTGGCTCTGGCCTGAGCCGCCGACATGCATAGTTCAGCACACACAGGCCCCTTCCTCCTCCGGCCTGCCCGGGCCCTGGGGCACTGTCTGACCCCTCTGGGACTTCACTTCGTGAGCCCAGGCCGCCCTTTCCAGTCCAACTTGGCCTCTGCTGTTCTTATAACGCTGGGCCTGTCCCCAAGACCCTCCTAAAGCCACTTTCCCCAGGTGTTGGGTACACTCCGCAACTCCAGCCAGATGTGATCACGATGGGGGGATCCCTGTGGACCATTTCCCATCCCTCATGTTTCCCAAAGACATGCTACTGGGCCTGGCCATGCACCATTGACTGTTGCATAGTGTGCTCTGGGCTGCAAGCTTCCAGCCCAAGGTTGTGGCTAGGAAACACTTCTGAGACCTTTTCCCAAGAATCCTTAAAGGAATGGCATAATAATGAGAAGTTCTTATCCTTTTCTGAAACAGTAACGTGAGGGAATAGGTTAAAGGTACAACAGGAGAGGCCGGGTGCGGTGGCTCAAGCCTGTAATCCCAGCACTTTGGGAGGCCGAGACGGGCGGATCACGAGGTCAGGAGATGGAGACCATCCTGGCTAACCCGGTGAAACCCCGTCTCTACTAAAAAATACAAAAAAACTAGCTGGGCGAGGTGGCGGGTGCCTGTAGTCCCAGCTACTCGGGAGGCTGAGGCAGGAGAATGGTGTGAACCCAGGAGGCGGAGCTTGCAGTGAGCTGAGATCCGGCCACTGCACTCCAGCCTGGGCGACAGAGCGAGACTCTGTCTCAAAAAAAAAAAAAAAAAAAAGGTACAACAGGAGAAACTGAGGTTAGAAGACAGGACTTCACACAAGGGCCCAGCCCTCCCAGTGGTCCTTTTCTTTTCAGATGGAGTCTCATGTCACCCAGGCTGGAGTGCAGTGGTGCAATCTTGCCTCTCGGGCTCAAGTCATTCTCCTGCTTCAGCCTCCTGAATAGCTGAGATTACAATCACCCACCACCACACCCGGCTAATTTTTGTATTTTTAGTAAAGACAGAGTTTCATCATGTTGGCCAGGCTGGTCTCGAATTCCTGACCTCAGGTGATCTGCCCGCCTTGGCCTTCCAAAGTGCTGGGATTATAGGCATGAGCCACTGCGCCCAGTCCTGCCACGGGTTTTGAAGCCTATTATTGAATTACACCCATCCTTCCTGGATGATTTGGTTGTCAGCTGGTTCAGGGAGTGAAAAATCGTACCAGTGATTCCAGAGGGCGTTTCCTGTCTCCAGAAAGGAATCCAGGGAACAGCTGCCTCACAGGTTGTGATGAGGATGATGGGAACGCAGACCTTAAAGTGATTTAAACAGTAGCTGGGATTTAGCAAATACCCAGCAAACATCAGCGGCCTTCTTGTTTCAAGATATAGAAAGAAGAAGAAAAGAAGAGGGTGCTGGGCACAGTGGCTCACGCCTGTAATCCCATCACTTTGGGAGACCAAGACAGCAGGATCGCTTGAGCTGGAAGTTTGAGACCAGCCTGGGCAACATAGCAGGATCCTACCTTTACAAAAACTAACTAACTGGCTGGGCGCGGTGGCTCAAGCCTGTAATCCCAGCACTTTGGGAGGCCAAGACGGGCGGATCACGAGGTCAGGAGATCGAGACCATCCTGGCTAACACGGTGAAACCCCGTCTCTACTAAAAAATACAAAAAACTAGCCGGGCGAGGTGGCAGGCGCCTGTAGTCCCAGCTACTCAGGAGGCTGAGGCAGGAGAATGGTGTACACCCGGGAGGCGGAGCTTGCAGTGAGCTGAGATCCGGCCACTGCACTCCAGCCCGGGCGACAGAGCAAGACTCCGTCTCAAAAAAAAAAACAAAAAAACAAAAAAAAAAACTAACTAACTAACTAACTAAATAAATAAAATGACCTGGGCATGAGGTCCCACGCCTGTAGTCCCAGCTACTGAGGAGGTTGAGTGGGGAGGATCACTCGGGCCCAGGAGTTCCAGGCTGTAGAGGGTTATGACTGCACTACTGCACTCCAGCCTGGGCAGCACAGTGACCCTGTCTCTAAAAACAAAAATAAAAATAATTTTAAAAAATCAAAAAGGCAAGAGGAGATGAAAAAGAGGAAGGATAACAGCTCTACCACACTGACAACATTGTGTTTTCTTTTATTTTTTGAGACAGAGTCTAGCTCTGTCACCCAGGCTGGAATGCAGTGGCACAATCTCGGCTCACTGCAACCTCTGCCTCCCAGGCTCAAGCGATTCTCCTGCCTCAACCTCCCGAGTAGCTGGGATTACAGGCACACGCCACTATGCCTGGCTAATTTTTGTATTTTAGTAGAGATGGGGTTTCACCATGTTGGCCAGACTGGTCTTCAACTCCTGACCTCAGGTGGTCTGCCCACCTCGGCCTCCCAAAGTGCTGGGATTACAGGCATGAGCCATCGCGCCTGGTCATGTTTTCATTTTTAAGGTTAATGCCCAAGACCAGGCCAGGTGCAGTGGCTCATGCCTGTAATCCCAGCACTTCAGGAGGCCAAGGCAGGTGGATCACCTGAGGTCAGGTGTTCAAGACCAGTCTGAGTAACCCTGTCTATTCTAAAAATACAAAAATTAGCCGAGTGTGGTAGTGCATGATCCCAGCTACTCAGGAGGCTGAGGCATGAGAATCACTTCAACCCAGAAGGCAGAGGTTGCAGTGAGCCGAGATCGCGCCACTGCACTCCAGCTTGAGTGATGGAGTGAGACTGTCTCAAAAATCAATTTAATTATTTAGTTAATTAAAGTTAATGCCCAGGACTGGCCATGTTCCAGAGCTTTGCTGTCCACTGCAGTAGCCACTGGCCACATGTGCCTATTGAGTCTTGAGATGCAGAACTGTGAAGTGCTGTGCTGGTGGTGGGGAGCTGATGTGCACTGGTACTGCTATCCCTCCCTTGACAGATAAGGGCCCTAGTGGTGGGGAGCTGATGTGTATGTGTACTGCTATCCCTTCCCTGACAGATGGGGGCCCTGGTGGTGGGGAGCTGATGTGCATGTGTACTGCTATCCCTCCCTTGACAGATGAAGGCCCTGCTGGTGGGGAGCTGATGTGCATGTGTACTGCTATCCCTCCCCTGACAGATAAGGGCCCTGGTGGTGGGGGAGCTGATGTGCACATGTACTGCTATCCCTCCCTTGACAGAAAAGGGCCCTGGTGGTGGGGAGCTGATGTGCACGTGTACTGCTATCCCTCCCCTCACAGATGGGGGCCCTGGTGGTGGGGAGCTGATGTGCACTGGTACTGCTATCCCTCCCCTGACAGATAAGGGCCCTGGTGGTGGGGAGCTGATGTGCACGTGTACTGTTATCCCTCCCCTGACAGATGGAGGCCCTGGTGGTGGGGGAGCTGATGTGCACGTGTACTGTTATCCCTCCCCTGACAGATGGGGGCCCTGGTGGTGGGGAGCTGATGTGCACGTGTACTGTTATCCCTCCCCTAACTCCTCCCCATGGAGAGAATTGAGAAGAGCTTGAGAATCCCAGAAGCCAGCAGCATGGGAGCTACAGGATCACACAGGGGTGGGAGGAGACAGGCACTGACCTCTGATGTCCCAGGGCAGGAGGGGCACCCTGCTTGGGCTTGTACTGCTTTGCCACATGGCTCTGGGGAAGGTGAAGCTGACTTCCGGCACATGGAGAGTGTTCTCATCTAAACAGTGAGACCGGAGGCAAGAGAAGGTGATGATTTTTAGGGACCACCCAGTGAATCATGGGAATAAAACTAAATAATGGATAACACCTACAACAGATTGAGCACCTACCAAAAGCTAGGCTCTTTTACTTAAGCTACTTCATGTGTGTTCCCCACAGACCTGGGAGGGGATTATTTTTTATGTGAGCTCCTGTCCTTTGTCCTTTCTGGAACCTCTACTGTCCCCAGAAAAGGGGTCTTGTCCCAGACCCCAAGAGCAGGTTCTTGGATCTTGTCCAGGAAATAATTCAGGGCGAATCACAGAGGATACTGAAGTTAAGATAGTTTATGGCTGGGTGCAGTGGCTCAAGTCCATAATCCCAGCACTCTGGGAAACCGAGGTAGGCAGATCACCTGAAGTCAGGAGTTCAAGACCAGCCTGGCCAAAATGGTGAAACCCCATCTGTACTAAAAAATGCAAAAATTAGCTGGGTGTGGTACCACACCCCTGTAATCCCAGCTACTTGAGAGGCTGAGGCAGGAGAATCACCTGAACCTGGTAAGCACAGGTTGCAGTGAGCTGAGATCGTGCCACTGCACTCTAGCCTGGGTGACAAAGTGAGACTCCATCTCAAAAAAAAAAAAAAAAAAGGTTGTTAGAGACAACTCTATTACAGAGTACAGCATCCTCAGAAAGCAGGTGGTGGGGCCAGGTGCAGTCGCTTAATGCCTGTAATCCCAGCACTTTGGGAGGCTGAGGCAGGAGGATTGCGTTAGCCTAGGAGTTCAAGACCAGCCTGGGCAACACAGCAAAATCCCATCTCTGCAATATCAAAATTAGCCTGGTATGGTGTCACACACCCCAGCTACTGGGGAGGCTGAGGTGAAAAGATCCCTTAAGCTAGGGAAGGCAAGACAGCAGTGAGCCATGACTGCACCACTGCACTCCAGCCTGGGCGACAGCAAGACCCTGTCTCAAAAAAATCATTAAAAATAAAAATAAGGAATAATATACTTTATTTCAAAGGCTTGTGATCAGCTTGTGACTGGCTATTAGTATTGTTACTTCCCTACATTACTGTTGATTTCAGCAAGAATTTAAGAGTGTCTTATTATTTTTAAAGCAAAACCTATTCTTAAACTAAACATGATTTTTGTTCTTAAAGCACTGGGTCATTTCCATGAGTTCTGGATCTTTATTACATTTGTTAACATCTTTTTTTTTTTTTTTTTTTTTTTGAGACGGAGTTACCCAGGCTGGAGTGCAGTGGTGCGATCTCGGCTCACTGCAAGCTCTGCCTCCCGGGTTCATGCTATTCTCCTGCCTCAGCCTCCCAAGTAGCTGGGACTACAGGTGCCCACTGCCACGCCTGTCTAATTTTTTTTTTTTTTTTTTTTTTTTGAGACGGAGTCTGGCTCTGTCGCCCAGGCTGGAGTGCAGTGATGTAATCTCGGCTCACTGCAACTCCGCCTCCCGGGTTCACGCCATTCTCCTGCCTCAGCCCCCCGAGTAGCTGGGACTACAGGCGCCTGCCACCACGCCCGGCTAATTTTTTGTATTTTTAGTAGAGGCGGGGTTTCACCGTGTTAGCCAGGATGGTCTCAATATCCTGACCTCGTGATCCGTCCGCCTTGGACTCCCAAAGGGCTGGGATTACATGCGCGAGTCACTGCGCCTGGCCTAGTTAACATCATTAACTTGTTCCTTGACCATAAACATCTTATGACCGAAAGGGCCCAACACCCTGGGAATGTCACCGGCAGGTTTGGCTTTGTCGGGCCTTTATTAAAGATGGCGTCACTCTGGTTAAGATGCCTCTGACACTACCCTACCCTCAGCTCTTGGGTCTTTGTCCCTTCTCCAGCAGCAGCTATGCCCTTCCTTTCCTTCTTTCTTCTTTCAGCTGGTTGTTACATGGCAATAAAGATGATTTTCTGGGTTTACTGAACAAAGTTTAATCAGACATCACCCTCAAACAGAAGAGGGGCCAGGAGCAGTGGCTCACTCCTGTAATCTCAGCACTTTGGGAGGCCAAGGAGGGCAGATCGCTTGAGGCCAGAAGTTCAAGACCAGCCTGGCCCACATGGTGAAACCCCATCTCTATTAAAAATACAAAAATTATCCAGGCTTGGTGGAGTGTGACTATAGTCCCAGCTACTCAGGAGGCTGAGGCAGGAGAATCGCTTGCACCCAGGAGGTGGAGATTGCAGTGAGCCAAGATCACACCATTGCACTCCAGCCTGGACAACAAGAGTGAAACTCCATCTCAAAAATAATAATAATAAAATAAAATAAAATAAAAATGCAGGATCTAGGCCGTTGATCACCAATTGTGGCACCATCGAATTGCCGTATAGGTCTTCTCAACTTCTGTGCTTCCCTTGGTGCAGGCTGGGAACAGCTGGTGGACACCCTTCAAGGAGCACTGACACCCATAAATCTGCTTTCACCACAGGGACAGATCGGAGTGCCAATAACCTGCAGCAACAGATCGGAGCGTCAATACCCCACAGCAACAGATCGGAGAGCCAATACCCTGCAGTGACAGATCGGAGCGCCGATAACCCACAGCGGCAGATCAGAGTGCTAATATCCCACAGCGACAGACCAGAGCACCAATACCCCACAGCAACAGATCGGAGCACTGATAACCCACAGCAGCAGATCGGAGAGCCGATAACGTATAGCGGCAGATCAGAGTGCTAATATCCCACAGCAACAGATTGGAGCATCAATACCCCACAGCAACAGATCAGAGCACTGATAATCCACAGCGGCACACTGGAGCATCAATGCCCCACAGCAACAGATCAGAGCACTGATAACCTACAGCGGCTGCCGGAGCATCAATACCCCACAGCAACAGATCGGAGCACTGATAACCCACAGCAGCAGACTGGAGCATCAATACCCCACAGCAACAGCTTGGAGCACTGATAACCCACAGCGACAGACCGAAGCATCAATACCCCGCAGCAACAGATCGGAGCACTGATACACCACAGCGGCAGATTGGAGCGCTAATATCCCACAGCGACAGATCAGACCGTCAATACCCCACAGCAACAGATCGGAGAGCCAATACCCTGCAGCGACAGATCAGAGTGCTGATAACCCACAGTGGCAGATCGGAGCATCAATACCCCACAGCAACAGATTGGAGCACTGATAACCCACAATGGCAGATCAGAGTGCTAATATCCCACAGTGACAGATCAGAGTGCTAATATCCCACAGCGACAGATTGGAGCATCAGTACCCCACAGCAACAGATCACAGAACCAATACCCTGCAGCAACAGATCAGAGCACCAATAACCCACAGTGGCAGGTCGGAGCACTGATAACCCACAGCGGCAGATCAGAGCGCTAATATCCCACAATGACAGGTCAATAGATCAGAGCACCAATACCCCACAGTGACAGATCAATAGATCAGAGCGCCAATACCCCGCAGCAACAGATCGGAGTGCTAATATCACCCAGTGACAGAGCAACAGAATAGAGAGCCAATACCCCGCAGTGACAGATCGATAGATCAGAGCACCAATACCTCGCAGCGACAGGTCAGAGCACCAATACCCCACAGCGACAGATCAGAGTGCCAATATCACACAGTGGGGTGGGGAGCAGATGTTCATGCTACTGTCCCTCCATGGTGAGGAAGTCATCTCACAACCACCATTTTTTTTTTTTTTTTTTTTTTTGAGATAGAGTCTCGCTGTGTCGCCCAGGCTAGAGTGCAATGGCATGATCTCGGCTCACTGCAAGCTCTGCCTCCCAGGTTCACGCCATTCTCCTGCCTCAGCCTCCCAAGTAGCTGGGACTACAAGCGCTGGCCACCATGCCAAGCTAATTTTTTGTATTTTTAGTAGAGACTGGGTTTCACCTTGGTCTCGATCTCACAACCTTGTGATCCACCCACTCAGCCCCCCAAAGTGCTGGGATTACAGGCATGAACCACTGCGCCTGGCCCTCACAACCACTATTTCTGGATGGTGGGGTCTACAAGTGGTTTCCTCTTACTTATAATTTTAATCTATGTTGCGAGATTTTCACAACCAATATATATTCTCTTTGGAATAACAGCAGCTCCAGGAGCTGGGTCTCAAACCTATGAAGAAGCCCCAGGGGCTGGGGTACAGCTGGCATAAGGGCAGCCTATGGTGTATGCCCAGTGTTCATCATTATTTTAACCTCTATTGAGACGTTGGACAGACCAGAAGTAAAACTGAACACCCTGCCAATAATTCTTTTCCCAAAGCCACTGGCCTTGGCTCACTCACTACCCTAAGAAAACCTGAAACTCACTCACACCAGGGAGCAGACAACTGATAACAGCCCAAACTGTCACACTGTCTCAAGATGTACATTCCGAAGGAGGGAGAGAGACCTAAGGTACAGGAAGGAAACTAATATGCTATTTTCTTTCACGATCCTGTACCTGCACGGAAACTGAGGCCGGGTTTTATCTTGGAGGCCACAGGGATAGCAGGGAATAAGCTCTTTCCTGATGACTTTGACGGCCGAAGGAGTGCTGGGGGTGGCTGACTCTCCGCCAAACACTCCCTGCAGGGGGATGGCAGCTTCTCCCTCGCCTGTGGGGAAAATCACACAGCAGGGTGGGGGTGAGGAATGGGTGGTGAAGGGATTGTGCATCAAGGTCGCTTTAAGCTGAAGTCATGCACTGATTAAACGCCTAATGTGTACCAGGCACTGATTAAACACCTACTGTGTACCACACTGCTACAGGCATGAGGCACCTCCGTGAGCATAACGAACAGAATCACTGCTCTCCTTTTCCTTCATCCCCCAATGAATAAATGAATAAATGAATAAATGAATGCTTGTTCCTGGCTGTTTGTCCTCCTCCCCTTTCCTTTGTCACCCCCCCTCCCCACAAGGGAAGCAGTTCTCATCTAAACCAGCGTGATGATTAATTACGCATGTCAGCCTGATGAGGTGCCCAGATATTTAGCTAAACATTACTCTGGGTGTTATATATGGATGAGACTCATATTTAAAACAGGCTGAGGCCAGGCACGGTTGGCTCACGGCTGTAATCCCAGCACATCTAGAGGCCGAGATGGGCAGATCACTTGAGGTCAGGAGTTCAAGACCAGCCTGGGCAACATGGTGAAACCCCATCTCTACTAAAAATATAAAAATTAGCCGGGCACAATGGCCTGCACCTGTAGTCCCAGCTACTCGGAAGGCTGAAGCAAGAGAATCACTTGAACCCGGGAGGTGGAGGTTGCAGTGAGCCAAGATTACGCTACTGCCCTCCAGCCTGGAAAACAAGAATGAAACTCTGTCTAAAAATATAAATAAATAAATAAAACAGGCTGAGTAAAGCCCTCTCTAACGCAGGTGGGCCTTGTCCAATCAGTTGAAGAGAACAAAAAGGCTGACCTTCCCCCTGGCAAGACAGGAATCCTGCCTGACAGCCTCCCAGCTGGAACTTCCACCTTTTCCTGCCTGTGGACTTGAACTGAAACGTCGGCTCTTCCGAGGTCCCGGCAATTATTCCCCTCACAAGCCAGCTCTCACCTTATTGACGCACCATGCTTTGGAACCAAGTAATGTCCCTTTTTTTTTTTTTTTTTTTTTGAGGTGGAGTCTCGCTCTGTCACCCAGGCTGGAGTGCAGTGGTGCGATCTCGGCTCACTGCAAGCTCCACCTCCTGGGTTCAGGCCGTTCTCCTGCCTCAGCCTCCTGAGTAGCTGGGACTACAGGCGCCCGCCACCATGCCCAGCTAATTTTTTATATTTTTAGTAGAGATGGGGTTTCACCCTGTTTGCAAGGATGGTCCAGATCTCCTGACCTTGTGATCCACCTGCCTCAGCCTCCCAAAGTGCTGGGATTACAGGCGTGAGCCACTGCACCTGGCTTTTTTTTTTTTTTTTTTTTTTTGAGACAGAGTCTTGCTCTGTCACTCAGGTTGGAGTGCAGTGGTGCAATCTCAGCTCACTGCAACCTCCACCTCCCAGGTTCAAGCCTCCTGAGTAGCTGGGCCTACAGGTGTTCACCACCACAACTTGCTAATTTTTTTGTATTTTTAGTAGAGACCCTATCTCTCTCTCTTAAAAAAAAAAAAAAGCAGAAATCACTGTAAAACTGTAATTTCACTGGGATAACTATATACACTATATACACATGTGGTTTAACATGAGAGGAAAGCTTGAGAAATGTGACGTAAGAAGGATGGAGTGGGATGGGAGGCTGTTTCCCCAGAACTTTGTGCAAATCCCTGCCCTCCCCTCTGTCCTCCTCCTCCTCCAGCTGCAGCCCTGGGACTGGGCAAGGAGTGCCCAGGCCGACATCCACCCACCAGCAGCACGGTCCCAGGGAGGGAGGGTGACCGCTTCTTCTTGGCCTTCCTCTCCATGGAGCGGTCCCTGCACCAGCCAGCGTGGGGCCACCTTCTGTCTGCCAGGCTGGGGTCTGGGGTGGTGCTTGACTTCAGGTCCCTGCAGTCCAGGGCCATTTCCTCTAGGAGGTGGCGGGAGGAGCGGCCACTGCTGCCCTCCCAGTCGTGCGCCTTGGAGTGCTGAGTGGCTGTGATGAGGGTGATGTTCTTGGTGCCCTTGGCCATCTCCTGGAGGACCCGAGCACTCAGGGCTGGGCCACCAGCCTCCCCAGCCAGCCTCGAAGTGCTTGGCTCCAGGCCCGAGGGGTACAGCTTGGAGACCAGGCTCTTCATGCTCAGGGCACTTGGCTTCTGCAGGAAATCAGATGCCACCGGGCTGTCACCATGGTCCCAGGTGAGGTCACCAGTAGTAGCAGCAAGACAATGACTCCAGGCAGGTCGTTTATCAGGGGGGAAGGACCGTGGCAGGGGGACAAGAGTTTGTGCTGATACGGGTTCCGGCAGGACAAGGGCAAAAGAAGGGCCAGCGTGGCTGAAGAGACAGGCAGAGTCCCTGTGGACAGGATGGGGTGACCTTGAGGTACACTCTTGCAGCACTGGGAAGTCCCCTGGACCTCAGCCTAGTGATTGAGACATTTCCTGGGGGGCTGCCATCCGGGAGCATCCACCTACCCCGGGGGCAGCACTGCCCCTTCTCTGTCCTGGACATTCTCCATCTCAGCAGAGGGCACTCCTCCAGGCCTGGAGGGGCAGCCCTATTGTGTGACCCACCCCCACGGTGGCCCCTGAGCAGGTCCTGCCTGGCCCTGCAACGCCCCCTGCTCCTGCATCCCCGCCCCTTCCAGGTGTGTGGTTGAGCCTGTTCCTGCCCTGGTCATGGCGTTTAAACTCAGGCCTCAGGGTCATCCTCACCCAAGTGTGGAGGGGGGTCTCCCAAGGTCACAGCAGGGGCTTCTCCCAGGGGGCACAAAATCCCCGGCACCTCCGCAGAGGCGGGGCAGCCTCCCCAGTGGGATGGGGCATCGTCAGCATGGTAGTCATGTGCTGGTGGCGGGACGCATGCCCCACCTGCCCGCTTAGCCTAGTATTAGGAAGAATGAGTGGTGGCCGCTCCCTGATAACAGTTCATGTGAAAGGGTCAAAATTATCCTGTGAATATCCACATCTTCCTCCGTCTCCCCAGGCCCACCCATCCATCAGAGAGGTTCTCACATTCGGTTCCCACCTCCTGTTCCTCCCCACCCCAATAAAGGGAAGACTTATTGCTTGCGAGGAGACAGGCTACACTGATCTACTCAAAAAATGGGTGCAAAGATGGCCAGGCACAGTGGCTCACGCCTGTAATCCCAGCACTGTGAGGGGCCAAGGCAGGTGGATCACAAGGTCAGGAGATCGAGACCATCCTGGCTAACACGGTGAAACCCCATCTCTACTAAAAATACAAAAAAAAATTAGCCGGGTGCGGTGGCAGGTGCCTGTAGTCCCAGCTACTCGGGAGGCTGAGGCAGGAGAATGGAGTGAACCCCGGAGGCAGAGCTTGCAGTGAGCTGAGATCTGGCCACTGCACTTCAGCCTGGGCGACAGAGCAAGGCTCTGTCTTTAAAAAAAAAAAGGGGGGGGGTGCAAAGATGGCTGGGCACTGTGGCTCACCCCTGTAATCCCAGCACTGTGGGGGGCCGAGGCGGGTGGATCACCTGAAGTCAGGAGCTCGAGACCAGCCTGGCCGACATGGTGAAATGTTGTCTCTACTATAAATACAAAAATTAGCCAAGTGTGGTGGCACATGTCTGTAATCCCAGCTACTCAGGAGGTTGAGGCAGGAGAATCACTTGAACCTGGGAGGCAGAGGTTGCAGTGAGCCGAGATTGAGCCACTGCACTCCAGCCTGGGCAACAGAGTGAGACAGTCACACACACACACACACACACAAAAAGTTGGTGAGGGGTTGAAATAAACGGGGTGGGGGGGGGAATGTGGAGAGAATGTGAGTAAGAGGGGTGGCTCACACCTGTAATCCCAACTCTTTGGGATGCTGAGGCCAGTGGATTGCTTGAGCCCAGGAGTTTGAGACCCCAGCCTGGGCAACATAGTAAGACCTCATCATTTTTTTCTTTCTTTTTTTTCTTTTTTGTCACCCAGGCCAGAATGCATTGGCATGATCTCGGCTCACTGCAACCTCCACCTCCCAGGTTCAAGCGATTCTCCTGCTTCAGCCTCCTAAGTAGCTGGGACTACAGTGCGAGCAACCACACCCAGCTGATTTCTGCATTATTAGTTGAGAGGGGGTTTTACCATGTTGGCCAGGCTGGTCTTGAACTCCTGATTTCAAGTGATCTGCCTGCCTCGGCCTCCCAATGTGCTGGGATTACAGGCGTGAGCCACCGCACCCGGCCCTCATCTTTACAAAAAAAAAAAAAATTAGCTGGGCATGGTGGCTCGCACGTCTAGTTGCAGCTACTTGGGAGGCTGAGGCAGGAGAATCACTTGCGTCAAGGAGTTCGAGGCTGCAGTGAGTGGCGATTGTACCACTGCACTCCAGCCTGGGCAACAGAGCAAGATCTCCTCTCCAAAACCAAACAAAGAATGTAAGTAAGAGGGGGGGCCTGAGAAGGAAGAATCAGTAAGTGCCTCAGGAATGAGGTGTGGGCCTCTGATGTTCTTCAGGAGAAATGCAGAGAGAACAGTGTGGCATTTCCTTTGGGTCGTGAGACCATTCTTTCTTGAATTTGGCACCATGCGAAGGCTCCTGGATTCGTCATTTTACAGGTGAAGAAATGGAGGCCCAGAGACGTGAGGTAACTTGTCCAAGGTCACACAGCTAGCAAGGGATACAGGGAAGATGGAAACCCAACTCTGACTAATTCCTGAGCCCAATCTTTCAGCAATTAGATAATACAGATCCTCTGTGGTACCCACACCCCAGAAAGACTGGAGAGCCAGTAGGAGACCGCAGTAGCCTAGAAAGTGCTTTTTCTATTTTTTATTTTTTTGAGAGAGGGTCTTGCTCTGTCGCCCAACTTGGAGTGCAGTGGCACGATCTCAGCTCACTGCAACCTACGCCTCCCAGGTTCAAGCAACTCTGCCACCTCCCAAGTAGCTGGATTACAGGTGCACGCCACCATGCCCAGCTAATTTTTATATTTTTTTGTAAAGACGGGGTTTTGCCATGTTCCGTAGACTGGTCTTGAACTCCTGAGCTCAAGCGATCCACCTGCCTTGGCCTCCCAAAGTGCTGGTTATAGGTGTGAGCCACCACGCACGCTTCAGAAAGCGTTTTTAATTTTTTTCACTCATTGAATCCCTTCAAGGACCCAAGAGGTAGATGTGACTGTCCGCAATCTACAGATGGGCAAAGAGAGTTTCAGCAAAGCCACCGTGACCGAGGTGTCAGGACACAGCGGGGAGTTACTCCTCTCCTCCGAGTCGCAGTCTCTTTCTTTTTCTTTTTAGAGACAGGGTCTTGCTCTGTCACCCAGGCTGGAGTGCAGTGGTACAATCACAGCCCACTACAGCCTCTACCTCCCAGTCTCAAGTGATCCTCCCACCTTAGCCTCCTGAGTAGCTGGGACCACAGATGCATGCACCTGCACGCCCTGCTAATTTTTTTAGTTTTTATAGAGATGTGGGTCTTACTATGTTGCCCAGGCTGGTCTCAAACTCCTGGCCTTAAGTGATTCCCTCTGCCTTGGCTTCCCAATATGCTGGGATTACAGGCATGAGCCACTGTGCATAGCCCCCCTCGGTTTTTGTTTCGTTTTGTTTTTTGAGACAGAGTTTCACTCTGTTGTCCAGGCTGGACTGCAGTGGCCTGATCTTGGCTCACAGCAACCTCTGCCTCCCAGGTTCAAGCAATGCCTCAGCCTCCTGAGTAGCTGGGATTACAGGTGTCCGCCACCACACCTGGCTAATTTTGTATTTTTAGTAGAGACCGGGTTTCGCCATGTTGGCCAGGTGGGTCTCGAACTCCTGATCTCAGGTGATCCGCCACCCTCAGCCTCCCAAAGTGCTGGGATGATCACAGGCGTGAGCCAGCAAGCCCAGCCTCTGTTTTCTTAGTCTATAGGTGAAGAGAACAGTTCACCTCCCCACCACATGGCATAGCTGGGAGGAGTCTATGCTGCACTGAAACATGTCCCCCGAAAATCCATGTCCACGCAGATCTCAGAACAGGACCTCATTTGGAAACAGGATCTTTGCAGATGCCATTAGTTAAGGATCTCAGGGTGAGGGCATCCTGGGTTTACAGTGGGTCCTAAACCTCAGGACAGGTGTCCTTGCAAGAAGAGGAGGGCACAGAGAGACAGGGAGAAGGTCATGTGATAACATGGGCAGAGATTGGAGCCGTGCAGCCATGAGTCAGGAATGCCTGCAGCCACCAGGAGCTGCAAGAGACAGGGAAGGATCCTCTCCTGGAGCCTCCGGAGGGAGTGAGGCCCTTATCATGCCATGTTCTCGGACTTCCAGCCTCCAGGACTGCGGAAGAACACATGTCTGTTGTTTAAGCACCCAGATTGTCCTGTTTCCTTTCAGCGGCCCCAGAAAGCTAACGCAGTGATTAAGACACTAACTTGGGGCCAGGTGCGGTGACTCATGCCTGTAATCCCAGCACTTTGGGAGGCCGAAGCGGGCGGATCACCTGAGGTCAGCAGTTCGAGACCAGCCTGGCCAACATGGTGAAACCCCATCTTGACTAAAACTACAAAAATTAGCCGGGCGTGGCCAGGCGTGGTGGCTCACACCTGTAATCCCAGCATTTTGGGAGGCCAAGGCAGGTGGATCACGAGGCCAGGAGACGGAGACCATCCTGACTAACACAGTGAAACCCCATCTCTACTAAAAATACAAAAAATTAGCCAGGCGCGGTGGCGGGCGCCTGTAGTCCCAGCTACTCAGGAGGCTGAGGCAGGAGAATGGCGTGAACCCGGGAGGCGGAGCTTGCAGTGAGCCAAGATCGCGCGGCTGCACTCCAGCCTGGGCGACAAAGCAAGACACTGTCTCAAAAAAAAAAAAAAAAAAAAAAAATTAGCCAGGCGTGGTGGCACATGCCTATAATCCCAGCTACTCAGGAGGCTGAGGCAGGAGAATTGCTTGAACCCAGGAGGCAGAGGCTGCAGTGGGCCAAGATCGCACCACTGCCCTCCAGCCTGGGAGACAAGAACGAAACTCTTGTCTCAAAAAAAAAAAAAAAAAGGCAATTAACTTAGGGCCAGGTTCAGTGAGCAGCCACTACCATTGTGATGGTTGCTTAAGGAGAGTCCTCCTTCCGGAAGCTTCTCTCCTGTTCTCCCATGGCCCAGCGTGGCACTGATGGTGAGATCCATGACCCTGATGGGAAAGGGTATGGCCTCCCCAGAGCCCAGGTCCCCGGTCAGGGCCACACACCAACCTTGTGAATTGGCGGAGTTAGCAGGATGTGGACGGAGGGCAAAGAGAGAAGAGATTCTGGCTTTACCAGTTTTCTTGATGGTGTGGCTTTCGACAACCTGTAACCCTCACTTTGGATCAAACACAGAAGCATCAGCACCAGCAGGGCCAGCTGCCTAGGGCCTGCATCCGTTATCGTAGTCAGAGAGAAGATAGAGCCTGGGCCTCTGTGGCCCACGCATTGTGTCAGAGCAAGCGGCCTTTGCCACGCTTTGGTGATTTGAGACCAAACTGGGCTCATTCATGCAACAAATACACACTGGTCCCTGACAGCCAGACCCCATACCAAAAGCCAGGTGCTCATCGATCTTAGCAGACATGGCCCCTGCCCTAACAGGCCACGTCTACGGGGAGAGACACACATCAAAGAACCCAAAGGAGGATGTACAGACCACAGCTGCCAGCTACACAAAGAAGAGAGGAGGGAGAAGGGCAGGAAGAGACTGCCGCAGACAAGTCATCAGCACAGACCTCCCTGGGGGTCTGGTCTCTGTCCCTAGTTCCTGGCTCAGACCTTCAAAAAGCTGTCCCGAGTGACAGGAATATCTTTGCTATGCTACTGGGTGGGCTCCTAGATAGCACCAGAAGGGACTAGTCACCAGAAAGACCAAGCAAGTGACTAGAGGGTGGGAACCTTGGGTGACCCGACCTCTTCCAGGCAGGCAAGGATGGCTGGAGATCCAGTCCCGGCATAACCACTCATGCCTGCATCATGGAACCCAGTAAAAAGCCTGAACACCGAGGCTCAGGCGGCTTCCTGGTTGGGGAACTCAGTGATGTTCTGGGAGCTGGCAGGCCCTGCCCCAGAGAGGGACAGCATGGCTGGACCTCACCTGTCCTGCTGCCTGGACTTGGAGCTACCATTCCAGCTTGCAGCTTGGAGGTAGCTCAGCCACTGTCTCACCACAGTCTCTGCTGCTGCTGCAGGGATGGCTCTGGGAGAGGCGAGGCGGAAGTGTACCTCCTCTATAGATCAGAGGTTGGAGGGCCCTGGGTTCACTCACAGGGCCCTACAAGTAGTCCCGTGTCTGTGCTTCTTTCTTTCAGAGTGAGGCTGACACCTGTCCTCTCTAATCCATGGCCAAGCTGCAAGTTCACAGGCAGCTGTGGTCCAGGAGCAGGAAGGCAGCCCGGGGCACAGGAGGAGGTGGGAGTGGCAACTGGTTCTGATCAGGGGGATGGGACACTGTTTTTACACCCATATGCATACATGTACAGGCATGCATACACACAGAAAGGCATGTGTGTGCACAAACATGCTTGTGCACACACATGCACACATAACACACACAAAAACACACGCACACAGAAATTCACGTGTGTACAAATGCATGTGCACATATAACACGTGCACACAAATATGTGCACACACGAATGCACAAACACACACACAGGCGTGGGCACTAGCATGCATGCATGTACACACACACTAACAGAGCCACCCTGTCCTCTGCCTGGAGCCTGGGGTTTTCACTACACTGTGGAGGGGACAGGTTAGACCTGGGCGTTGCAACCCGTGTGCAGCCTTCACTGCATCCTGGGGTGAACACACCAGCCACAAAAGGCATCTGGGGGAAAACTGGGGAAATGTAACAATAGGCGAGATGCCAGAGGATGTTGAGGAAGCACTGCTCATTTGGTTGGGAATGATAACCACACTGTGGTTTTGGAGGGAAATGTCCCTGTTTTGGAACAGCCTATTAAGCATGTGGGGGTGAAATGTCATGATGTTTGTATTTTACTTTAAATATACAAGCAGGCCGGGCGCGGTGGCTCAAGCCTGTAATCCCAGCACTTTGGGAGGCCGAGACGGGCGGATCACGAGGTCAGGAGATCAAGACCATCCGGGCTAACACGGTGAAACCCCGTCTCTACTAAAAATACAAAAAATTAGCCGGGCGTGGTGGCGGGCGCCTGTAGTCCCAGCTACTTGGGAGGCTGAGGCAGGAGAATGGCGTAAACCCGGGAGGCGGAGCTTGCAGTGAGCTGAGATCCGGCCACTGTACTCCAGCCTGGGTGACAGAGCGAGACTCCATCTCAAAAAAAAAAAAAAAATATATACAAGCAAGGCTGGGCGCAGTGGCTCACGCCTGTAACTCCAGCACTTTGGGAGGCCGAGGCAGGCAGATCACTTGAGGTCAGGAGTTCAAGACCAGCCTGGGGCAACATGGCGAAACCTCGTCTCTACTAAAAATACAAACAAATTAGCCTGGCGTGATGGCAGGCACCTGTAGTCCCAGCTACTCGGGAGGCTGAGGCAGGAGAATGGCTTGAACCCAGGAGGCAGAGGTTGTAGTGAACTGAGATCATGCCACTGCACTCCAGCCTGGGCGACAGAGGGAGACTCCATCTCAAAAATAAATAAATAAATAATGTTTTTAGGCCGGGCGCAGTGGCTCACTCCTGTAATCCCTGCACTTTGGGAGGCCGAGGCAGGTGGATCACGAGGTCAGGAGATCGAGACCATCCTGGCTAACATGGTGAAACCCCATCTCTACTAAAAATACAAAAAATTAGCCGGGCATGGTGGCGGGCGCCTGTAGTCCCAGTTACTAGGGAGGCTGAGGCAGGAGAATGGCATGAACCCGGGAGGCGGAGCTTGCAGTGAGCCGAGATCGCACCACTGCACTCCAGCCTGGGCGACAGAGTGAGACTCCGCCTCAGAAATAAATAAATAAATAAATAATGTTTTTTAAAAGATACATATAAAATGGAAAGGGCATTTCTGGCAGCAAACTCCCCAGGCTCAGAGCTGCCCCACGCAGCGAGCAGCTCCAACAACGTGGTTCTCATTCTCAGACAGCCCTGCAAGGAAGGGGCAGTTCGATGCACTTCATGAAAGAGGAAATGGGCTCTGAGCTGGCCTGGGACTTGCGATTCACACCTGCCTCCAGTGCCCCGCCCCTGCCACCTGGCCTGGGAAGCAGGGTGACGGGAAGGAGGCTCCGTGACACCCTTGCATGGGACAGGAGGAAGCCCACCTACCTGTCCCTCTCCAGGAGCACTGGAGGCAGCTCAAACTGGGCACCCCATGGCAGGTCCTTCCTGTCGTCCGGCTGGTCGTGGCTGGACTCCTCTGGTGGGGGAGACAGATTCAGAACAGAACCGTCCTGGGACCAGACAGGGGGCTGTGTGAGGCTGGCAAGGGCACAGGCGAGCTGTGTCGCTAAGCAGCGGGCCCCTGAGGGGTCACTGGAGCTCCACTTTGTTTCCTGCTGCCACGACTCGGAGGAAACTGTCAGAGCAGGGGGGTGGGGGAAAGCCAGCAGCTCAGCTCTGTCCCTTGGGCCTCCACCTCAGGGACAGGAGGCTCTGCTGCTCCAGAGGCTCCCCAAGGGCGATCCGCACAGTCCTGGGCTGGAGAAAATGACGCACAAGGGGACACCTGTTGTCAGAGCACCTTCCACCACCTGCAGGAGCCAGGCATGGTGGCATGCACCTGCAGTCCTGGCCACTTGGGAGGCCAAGGTGGGAGGATCCTTGAGCCCAAGAGTTCAAGTTCAGCCTGGGCAACATAGCAAGACCCCATTTCATTAAAAAAGAAAAATAGCCTGCAGGACCTCAAAAAGTTAAACATAGAATTACCATATAATCCAGCAATTCTGCTTCTGGGTACATGCCAAGGAATTAGAAGCAGGGTCTTGAAGAGAGATTTGGACACCCACTTTCACAGCAGCACGATTCACAATAGCAAAAGGTAGAGGTAACCCACGTGTCCACCCACAGAGAATGAATAAACCATAAAATGTGGTCAGTCCATACATGGAATAGAATTCAGCCTTAAAAAGGAAAGAAGGCCGGGCGCGGTGGCTCATGTCTGTAATCCCAGCACTGTGGGAGGCCAAGGCGGGTGAAATCACTTGGGGTCAGGAGTTTGAGACCAAACTGCTCAACACGGTGAAACCCCGTCTCTACTAAAAATACAGAAATTAGCCAGGCATGGTAGCAAGCACCTGTAATCCCACCTACTTGGGAGGCTGAAGCAGGAGAATCGCTTGAGCCCAGGAGGCGGAGGTTGCAGTGAGCTGAGCTGAGATCGCACTACTACACTCCAGCCTGGGTGACAGAGCAAAACTTTGTGTCAAAAAAAAGAAGGAAAGAAGGGCCAGGCATGGTGGCCCACACCTGTAATCCCAGCACTTTGGGAGGCCAAGGTGGGAGGATCACTTGAGCCCAGGAGGTTGAGACCAGCCTGGTCAACATAGCAAGACCCTATCTTTAATCCAAAAAATATATATTAATTAATTTTTTTTTTTTTTTTTTTTTTTTTTTTTTTTTTTTTTTTAGACAGAGTCTCACTCTGTCGACCAGGCTGGAGTGCAGTGGTGCAATCTCCACTCACTGCAAGCTCCAACTCCCGGGTTCATGCCATTCTCCTGCCTCAGCCTCCTGAGTAGCTGGGACTACAGGCACCTGCCACCACACTTGGTTAATTTTTTGTATTTTTAGTAGAGACAGGGTTTCACCGTGTTAGCCAGGATGGTCTCGATCTCCTGCCCTCATGATCTGCCCTCCTCAACCTCCCAAAGTGCTGGGATTACAGGTATGAGCCACTGGGCCCAGTACAATTAACTTTTTTTTTTTTTTTTTTTGAGATGGAGTCTCGCTCTGTTGCCTAGGCTGGAGTGCAGTGGCCAGATCTCAGCTCACTGCAAGCTCCGCCTCCCAGGTTCACACCATTCTCCTGCCTCAGCCTCCCGAGTAGCTGGGACTACAGGTGCCCGTCACCTCGTGCAGCTAGTTTTTTGTATTTTTTAGTAGAGATGGGGTTTCACCATGTTAGCCAGGATGGTCTCGATCTCCTGACCTCGTGATCTGCCCGTCTCGGCCTCCCAAAGTGCTGGGATTACAGGCTTGAGCAATTGCGCCCGGCCCACCTGGCTAATTTTTTGTATTCTTAGTAGAGATGGGGTTTCACCATGTTAGCCAGGATGGTCTTGATCTCCTGACCTCGTGATCCGCCCGCCTTGGCCTCCCAAAGTGCTGGGATTACAGGTGTGAGCCACCACGTCCAGCCTAATTAACTTTTTAAAAATTAAAAAAGAAGAAGATAGTATATGCAGGCACATTGGACAGGCCACGTTTGGGGAGGGGATCAGGTTGGGCCTGGGTATGGAAACCTGAGACACGTAGTTCCCACCCAAGGCCAAAAAAAAAAAAAAAAAAAAAAAATGCACTATTCACACTGACAGATATGGTTGAATTCAGCCTAATTAGAAGTCAATCATGGCCAGGTGCAGTGGCTCACACCTGTAATCCCAGCACTTTGGGAGGCCAAGGCAGTGATTACTTCAGGCTAGGAGTTCGAGACCAGCCCTGCCAACATGGTAAAACCTCATCTCTACTAAAAATACAAAAATTAGCTGGATGTGGTGACACATGCCTGTAATCCCTGCTACTCAGGAGGCTGAGGCACAAGAATTGCTTGAGCCCGGGAGGCAGAGGTTGCTGTAAACTGAGATTGCACCACTGCACTCCAGCCTGGGTGACAGAGTAAGGCTCTGTCTCAAAAAAAAAAAAAAAAGTCAATCATGAAGAGAGAGATACTTATGCCAGGGCATCTAGACACCAAGAAGTTCTTAGGACATTGACCACACTGACAGAGATAAATGTAATCCTGGAGTGAGAAGCAGGTGGGGACATGATGCGTTGTGATAGGCGTGTAAGATGGTCCAGGCCTGTAGAGGGTAATGCTGGCAAGAATTTCTTTTTTAAACGGAGTCCCGCTCTGTCCCCCAGGCTGGAGTGCAGTGGTGTGATCTCAGTTCACTACAAGCTCCACCTCCTGGGTTCACGCCATTCTCCTGCCTCAGCCTCCTGAGTAGCTGGGACTACAGGCGTCCATCACCACGCCCGGCTAATTTTTTATATTTTTAGTAGAGACGGGGTTTCACCGTGTTAGCCAGGATGGTCTCGATCTCCTGACCTCAGGATCCACCCGCCTCGGCCTCCCAAAGTACTGGGATTACGGGAGTGAGCCACTGCACCTGGCTTTTTTTTTTTTTTTCTTTTTCTTTTTTTTTTGAGACAGAGTTTCGCTCTTGTCACCTGAGCTGGAGTGCGATAGCACAATCTCGGCTCACTCCAACCTCTGCCTCCTGGGTTCATGCCATTCTCCTGCTTCAGCCTCCCGAGTAGCTGGGATTACAGGTGTGTGCCACCACACCCAGCTAATTTTTGTATTTGTAGTAGAGATGGGGTCTTGCCATGTTGGCCAGGCTGCTCTGGAACTGCTGACCTCAGGTGATCTGCCCGCCTTGGCCTCCAAAAGTGCTGGGATTACAGGTGTGAGGCACTGTGCCTGGCCACTGGCAAGAATTCTAAAGAGACTTGTGCACCCAGCAGATGCACTCATGGAGTTCATGGTAAGGATGAGCAGGGTGTGGGGACACAGCACCATCTAAGGTTGACACTGCATGTTCCCGGAGAGACCCGCTGGCAGGGATGAAAATTCATGCATGGTGCCGGGCGCAGAGCTCACGCCGGTAATCCCAGCACATTGGGAGGCCAAGGCGGGAGGATCGCTTGAGGCCAGGTGTTTGAGGCCAGCCTGGGCAACGGAGTGAGACTCTTCTCTACAACAAAACTTGTGTGTAATTAGCTGGGTGTGGTGGTGCACACTTGTGGGTCCAGCTACTTGGGGGACTGAGATGGGAGGATTGCTTGAGCCCAGGAGGTCGAGGCTGCAGTGAGCCGTGATCACATCACTGCATTTCAGCCTGGGCACCAGAGTGAGACCTTGTCAAATAAAATAAAATAAAATACGGCCAGGTGTGGTGGCTCAAGCCTGTAATCCCAGCACTTTGGGAGGCTGAGACGGGTGGATCACGAGGTCAGGAGATCGAGACCATCCTGGTTAACATGGTGAAACCCCATCTCTACTAAAAAATACAAAAAACTAGCCAGGCGAGGTGGCGGGCACCTGTAGTCCCAGCTACTCGGGAGGCTGAGGCAGGAGAATGGCGTAAACCCGGGAGGCGGAGCTTGCAGTGAGCTGAGATCCAGCCACTGCACCCCAGCCTGGGCGACAGAGTGAGACTCTGTCTCAAAAAAAATAAAATAAAAAAATACATATAAAATAAAAATAATAAAAATAAAAATAAAATTACGTTACATTACATGCACAAGAGAATGAGGAGATGCAGGATGTTTGCAAAGTCTCAGCGTATTCCCCACAAGATCCTCATTCGTGACAAAAGGAAAATAGTGAAATGGAGAAACTGGCAGCCCCCACCTTAACCAAGGCCCCAGTTCACCTCACAGCAATAAGACAAATCAACACTGTAAGCCTCTGATATACAACATTGCTTCTGCAGTTTTCTTGCCAAAAATGCATAATCTGAATCTAATCATGAGAAAACATCACACCAGCAAACCCCAAACAGGGAAATTCTACAAAGTAACTGACCAGTGCTCTTCAAGTGTTAAAGTCATGAACAAATCAAGAAAGACAGAGGGCCGGGCGCGGTGGCTCACGCCTGGAATCCCAGCACTTCGGGAGGCCGAGGCAGGTGGATCACGGGTCAGGAGATCGAGACCATCCCGGCTGACACGGTGAAACCCTGTCTCTACTAAAAATACAAAAAAAAAAAAATAGCTGGGCATGGTGGCGGGTACCTGTGGTCCCAGCTACGGGGGAGGCTAAGGCAGGAGAATGGCGTAAAGCTTGGAGGCAGAGGTTGCAGTGAGCCGAGATCGTGCCACTGCACTCCAGCCTGGGTAACAGAGCAAGACTCTATCTCAAAAGAAAGAAAGACAGAGGAGGCCAGGCACGGTGGCTCATGCTTGCAATCTCCCACGTAGAATCTTTGGCAGCAGCCCAGGATTGCAGGTGTCATGGGAGACTGACAGCAACTCAGACTCACACATATGAGCAGTGCCCAGGCCCATCCCAGCTCACCGAGGTCTGCCTCCCTCTCCCAAGCCCGAATGCCCAGCCTGAGGCCTCCTCGTCCCCTGCCCCGGTGCTCTGGCTCCAGGCAGCTGCCCTGGGGGTGTCCTGCCCAGGGCCGAGCAGGGTGGGATAGTGCTGACTCCTGGCCTGAGCTGGAGGAGGGGGAAGGCGGGGGCTGGTGGGTGGGACTCACCCGGAGGGAGCTAAACATGAGTGGGTGCAGCAGCATCAGGCAGGTCAGCGCGCCCTTGTCCAGCTCCCGGGAGTACAGGCGGAACCGCTCCTCCAGGAGCTCTGGCACCAGGAGGCCACTGTCTGCAGGAACCACAACAGCAAAGATGAGGACAGAGCCAGGCACACCCACCCTGCCACACACTCAGAGGACAGGGCCAGGCACACCCACCCACCATATAAGCAGCGGACAGGGCCAGACACAACCACCCACCATGTGTGCAGGCAAAACAATGGCGCTGGGTAGAAAGTTTCATTCTTTTTCTTTCTTTCTTTTTTTTTTTTTTTTTGAGATGGTCACCCAGGCTGGAGTACAGTGGTACAATCTCGGGTCACTGCAACCTCTGCCTCCTGGATTCAAGCAATTCTCCTGTCTCAGCCTCCTGAGTAGCTGGAACTACAGGCGTCCGCCACCACACCCAGCTAACTTTTTTGTATTTTTCTTTTTTTTTTTTTTAGTAGAGATGAGGTTTCACCATGTTGATCAGGCTGGTCTCGAACTCCCGACCTCAGGTGATCCACCTGCCTCAGCCTCCCAAAGCGCTGGGATTACAGGTGTGAGCCACCGCGCCCAGTTCTTTTTTTTTTTTCTTTTTTTTTTTTTTGAGACAGAGTCTCGCGCTGTCGCCCAGGCTGGAGTGCAGTGGCCGGATCTCAGCTCACTGCAAACTCCGCCTCCCGGGTTTACGCCATTCTCCTGCCTCAGCCTCCAGAGTAGCTGGGACTACAGGCGCCCGCCACCTCGCCCGGCTATTTTTTTGTATTTTTTAGTAGAGACGGGGTTTCACTGTGTTAGCCAGGATGGTCTCGATCTACTGACCTCGTGATCCGCCCATCTCGGCCTCCTAAAGTGCTGGGATTACAGGCTTGAGCCACCGCGCCATGCACAGCCTGCTCTTCCCAGAAAAAAACGATGCGGAAGCCCAGCGTCCCCAGCCGGGCGGGCCTTACCCTGGATCAGCTGCCGCTCCTCCTGGATCAGCTGCTCGCACAGCAGCCAGTGCTGTTGGTAGCGCTGGATCACAAAGTCCTTCTGGCACAGCCGGTTCTTGCGGCACAGGTTGTCGGCCTGCAGCTCCGTGTTCTCCACCTCCGGCTCGTGCGCCCTGCACAGCAGCCGCAGCACCTCCTGCTGGTCCTCGCTGGTGACCCGCCTGGGCAGCAGCCTCTCCATCTGTGACGTCTTCCTCTTCGCGTGCTCCAGCCCAGCCTGTGGGGAAACCCAGAGCTTGGGGAGGATGCGGCCATGTCTGCTGCTTCTTATGGCCCCCGTTTATAGCGCTCAGGAAAGCACGCGGGGTGATCGGCTCTGAACATGTGTTGCTAACACCGTCTGCCTTCCCATGCTCTGACATCTGGGACCTCCACCTTGGAGGCACTGCCCCTCCCAGAGACAGCCAATTCCTAGAGATGGTAAATGACACACCGGCCAGCACACCTTTCATCTACAAACCAACCAACCAAGAGCACGCTCCCCACCACCTCCTTCGTGGGGCTCTTGCACTCTGCCACCATCTGCCTGTCCTCCTCACCAAGGGCCAGGTACCAGATAACCAGGGACAGCCCCCAGGCCCTGGAGCCTGCTGAAATTACCCAAACAGCCAACCCTAAGCCCGTTTATCCTGCCTCAGCTGTTTCTTCCCACGGAAATAACAACACAGGCTCAGAGCCACCTTTCCCCTGCTACAGAAAACCAGCGCTGGCCTGGCACGGTGGCTCAGGCCTATAATCCCGACACTTTGGGAGGCTGAGGCGGGCAGATTGCTTGAGCCCAGGAGTTCGACACCAGTCTGGGCAACATGGTGAGACCCCCCCTCTGTCTCTACAAAAAATTAAAAAAAGGCCGGGCGCGGTGGCTCACGCCTGTAATCCCAGCACTTTGGGAGGCTGAGACGGGTGGATCACGAGGTCAGGAGATCAAGACCATCCTGGTTAACATGGTGAAACCCCGTCTCTACTAAAAAAGACAAAAAACTAGCCAGGCGAGGTGGCGGGCACCTGTAGTCCCAGCTACTCGGGAGGGTGAGGCAGGAGAGTGGCGTGAACCCAGGAGGCGGAGCTTGCAGTGAGCCGAGATTGCGCCACTGCACTCCAGCCTGGGCGACAGAGCAAGACTCCGTCTCAAAAAAATAAATAAAAAATAAATAAATAAATAAATAAAATAAAATAAAATAAAAAATTAGCTGGGGATGGTGGCGTGTGTCTGTGGTCCTAGCTACTTGGGAGGCTGAGGTGGGAGGATCGCTTAAGCCCAGGAGGTCGAGGCTGCAGTAAGGTATGATTCCAGTATTGCACTCTAGCCTGGGTGACAGAGCAAGTCCCTGTGTGAGAGAAAGAAAGAGAGAGAGAAACAAAAGAAAGAGGCAGACGGATCACCTGAGGTCAGGAATTCAAGACCAGCCTGGCCAACATGGTGAAACCTTGTCTTTACTAAAAATACAAAAAAATTAGCTGGGTGTGATGGTGGGCGCCTGTAGTCCTGCTACTCAGGAGGCTGAGGCAGGAGAATCTCTTGAACCCAGGAGGTGGAAGTTGCAGTGAGCCAAGATCGTGCCACTGCACTCCAGCCTGGGAAACAGAGTGAGACCGTCTCGAAAAAACAAAACAAAAAAGCCCCATTGATTTGGTTTTGATCAGTTATTAACTAGTTAGTAAGCAAACTCATCCTTTGCAGGCCACATTGCTTATTAATATCTGTATTTGGCTCTGAAGTTCATGCTGTCTTGTCGATGTCCATTTTGGGTTTGAGCAAAAGACACAAAAAATATTTTTTGGCCGGGCGTGGTGGCTCACGCCTGTAATTCCAGCAGTTTGGGAGGCCAAGACGGGCGGATCACAAGGTCAGGAGACCGAGACCATCCTGGTTAACATGGTGAAACCCCGTCTCTACTAAAAATACAAACAAATTAGCCAGGTGGAGCCAAGATCGTGCCACTGCACACCAGCCTGGGAGACAGAGCGAGACTCCGTCTCAAAAAAAAAAAAAAATATATATATATATATATATATATATATATA
>NC_037670.1:51615725-51618823 GCF_003255815.1 Theropithecus gelada | reverse complement strand
GGGGGTTAGGGGAGCCTCAGGGCCCCGCCTGCCCAGGGGCGCTGGCCCTGCCCCAGCTGTCACCAGGACATCTGAGATTCCAGCTCCAAGCCCTGGAAAGGGCAGCTGCTGCCAGAACCCAGGGTTCAGCCCTCAGGGAGGTGACCGTGAGGATGAAGTGGGACCCGTTCCAGGCTTACCCCGTCTGACTTCAGCTCTGACGAGAGCAGATTGGACCAAGGGGTCAAGTTTACAGAAACATTTATTTACCGTTTTATTGTTGTTGTTGTTGTTTGTTTGTTTGTTTTTGAGATGCACTCTCACTCTGTCACCCAGGCTGGAGTGCAGTAGTGCCATCTCAGCTCACTGCAACCTCTGTCTCCTGGTTTCAGGCGATTCCCCTTCCTCAGCCTCCAGAGTAGCTGGGATTACAGGTACGTAATCCCATGCCTGACTAATTTTTTGTATTTTTAGTAGAGACAGGATATCCCCATGTTGGCCAGGCTGGTCTCAAACTCCTGACCTCAGGTGATCCACCCACCTTGGCCTCCCAAAGTGTTAGGATTACAGGTGTGAGCCACTGCACCCGGCCTAGCGTTTTACCTATGTGTTAATTCATACCCCACCTTGCTATGGAATGGAGGTGCCGCCATTCAACTCAGAATAAAGGGGAGTTTTCTCACGGTCAGAGCCCTCCATGATGGGGAGGCAGCTGCGGATGGGTGGTGAGCTCCCTGTCACCAGGGGTATGCAAGCACAAGCAGGACCATACTTTCAGGGCAGTGAGGCAGTGACTACAGATGGCATCTACCGTGTTTTCTGGCCCTCATCCAGGTCTGGCCTCTCCCCTGGCTGGTATCTCCTGAAAGTGCAGGGCCCGCGCCCAGCCTCCGGGACCCGCAGCACCCACCTTCAGGAGGCGCATGAGCTTGCTGTCCCGGAAGTTCACGTACCGTGCCCGGCTGCCGCCCTTCTCGCTGAGCGCGTTGGCACAGTTGCCCAGGGCCAGCAGCGAGTGGTTGATGTGCGCGCCCTCCTTCATCCTCTTGCCTCGGTTCTGTGTCTGCCCAGCGAGAGGCCAGGCTGAGAGGGGAGGTCTTAGTCCTTCCTACCCACCAAGCCCCATCTGGCATCCCAGGGAGGGGACCAAGGCCCAGAGGGTGGAATAACCCCACCCTAAGCCAGCCCTAGGCGCTCGGGCTCTCAGGCACTGATGACCCTCATGACCCGCCTGGGGATGGAGCATTCCATGGGAGGAACACTACGCTGCAGCCACTGAAGCCACGATGCAGAGATCTCGGCAGGTGTTGAAAAGATACTGGGCGGGGCCTGGAATCCCAGCACTTTGGGAGGCCGAGGCGGGTGGATCACGAGGTCAGGAGATCGAGACCATCCTGGCTAATACGGTGAAACCTCGTCTCTACTAAAAATACAAAAAAATTAGCCGGGTGTGGTGGCGGGCGCCTTACTCCCAGCTACTCGGGAGGCTGAGGCAGGAGAATGGCATGAACCTGGGAGGTGGAGCTTGCAGTGAGCCGAGACTGAGCCACTGCACTCCAGCCTGGGCAACAGAGCAAGACTCCATCTCAAAAAAAAAAAAAAAAGAAAAAGAAAAGAAAATATACTCATCACTAAGTGAGTGGCTCATGCGTGTAATCGCTGGAGGCCGAGGCGGGCAGATCACCTGAGGTCAGGAGTTCGAGACCCGCCTGGCCAACATGGTGAAACCCCTTCTCTGCTAAAAATACAAAAAAGCCAGGCACGGTGGCTCACGCCTGTAATCCCAGCACTTTGGGAGGCTGAGGCGGGCAGATCACGACGTCAGGAGTTCGAGACCAGCCTGGCCAA
This sequence comes from Theropithecus gelada, assembly GCF_003255815.1. Lineage (NCBI taxonomy): Eukaryota > Metazoa > Chordata > Mammalia > Primates > Cercopithecidae > Theropithecus > Theropithecus gelada. The sequence goes on along the minus strand of NC_037670.1, from coordinate 51,616,996 downwards.
TATAGTGAAACGCTGTCTCTACTAAAAATACAAAAATTAGCCGGGCATCATTGCACACACCTGTAATCCCAGCTACTCAGGAGGCTGAGGCAGGAGAATCACTTGAACCTAGGAGGCGGAGGTTGCAGTGAGCCGAGATCGTCCCACTGCACTCCAGCCTGGGCAACAGACAAAGACTCTGTCTAAAAAAAAAAAAAAAAATAGCCAGGTATAGTAGTGGGCGCCCATGATCGCAGCTACTCAGGAACCTGAGGGAGGAGAATCATTTGAACCCAGGAATCAGAGGTTGCAGTGAACCAAGATCATGCCACTGCACTCCAGCCTGGGTGACAGAGTGAGACTCTGTCTCCAAATCCATCAATCAATCAATCAATCAAGCAGATCAGAAGGAAGTCTGTGCAGAACAACTCCAGGATTCTGTCTGTTTTTTGACAGAGTCTCATTCTGTCACCCAGGCTGGAGTATAGTGGTGCGATTATGGCTCACTGCTGCCTCGACCTCCTGGGTTCAAACGATCCTCCCACCTCAGCTCCCTTAATAGCCGGGACCACAGGCATGTGCCACCACACCCAGCTAGTTTTTTTACTTTTTGTAGAGACAGGGACTTGCTATGTTGCCCAGGCTGGTCTTGAACTCCTGAGTTCAAGCGATCTTCTTGCCTTGGCCTCCCAAAGTGCTGGGATTACAGGCGTGAACTCCTGTGCCCCGCTCCAACCCATTTTATAATAAAAATAAAGGTGTGTGCTTCATCTGGGGAGTAGCCCTCTGAAACATCCTCATCCATCAGGCCCCTCCTCACGGAGCACACTGACCTCATCTCCAAAGGGGAGACCACAGCCCCCAGTCACTGCCCTTGGTCACATCATCCTGTTTACTTCCCTCAAATCACTTAACTCAGTGATGGACTTACTCTTAGATATGTTCAGTGACTGATTTTTCCACCTGCTCCCCCATCAGAATTAAACTCCAGGAGGGCAGAACCTGCTGGCCGGGCGTGGTGGCTCACACCTGTAATCCCAGCACTTTGGGAGGCCGAGGCGGGCGGATCACGAGGTCAGGAGATCGAGACCATCCTGGCTAACACGGTGAAACCCCGTCTCTACTAAAAATACAAAAAAAATTAGCGGGCGCAGTGGTGGGCGCCTGCAGTCCCAGCTACTCGGGAGGCTGAGGCAGGAGAATGGCGTGAACCCGGGAGGCGGAGCTTGCAGTGAGCTGAGATCGCGCCACTGCACTCCAGCCTGGGCAACAGAGTGAGACTCCATCTCAAA
>NC_037670.1:51569966-51615687 GCF_003255815.1 Theropithecus gelada | reverse complement strand
GGGCGCAGTGGTGGGCGCCTGTAGTCCCAGCTACTCGGGAGGCTGAGGCAGGAGAATGGCGTGATCCCGGGAGGCGGAGCTTGCAGTGAGCTGAGATCGCGCCACTGCACTCCAGCCTGGGCAACAGAGTGAGACTCCATCTCAAAAAAAAAAAAAAAAAAAAAAGAAGAAGAAGAAAAAGAAAGAAAGAAAGCTCCAGGAGGGCAGAACCTGCCACACTTGTTGGGCTTGTGTCTTCAGAGTCCTGAAAACCAGCAGGTGCCTGGTTCACACAGGTGCTGTGTGCAGAATGGTGTTTTGTTGTTGTTGTTGTTGTTTTCGTTTTGGTTTTTGGAGAAGGAGTCTCGCTCTGTCACCAGACTGGCATGCAGCGGTGCGATCTTGGCTCACTGCAACCTCTGCCTCCCAGGTTCAAACGATGCTCCTGCCTCAGCCGCCACAGTAGCTGGGATTACAGGCACCCGCCACCACACCTGGCTAATTTTTGTATTTTTAGTGGAGACGGGGTTGCGTCATGTTGGTCAGGCTTGTCATGAACTCCTGACCTTAAGTGATCCACCCGCCTCAGCCTCCCAAAGTGCTGGGATTACAGGTGTGAGCCACTGCGCCCGGCACTGTGTGCAAAATGAATGACGATGCACGTACACAGGGAAGCCTCCGAAAGCAGCCGCGCTGGGGAAAATGCCCGCCTTGTGCGGCTGCTGCGGGAGTGGACCATTTTTTCCTTTTTTTTTTTGAGATGGAGTCTTGCTCTGTCGCCCAGGCTGGAGTGCAGTGGTGCAGTCTCGGCTCACTGCAACCTCCACCTCCTGGGTTCAAGTGATGCTCCTGCCTCAGCCTCCTGAGTAGCTGGGATTACAGGCATCCGCCACCACAACCCAGCAAATTTTTGTATTTTTAGAAGAGACGGGGTTTCGCCATGTTGGCCAGGCTGGTCTCAAACTCCTGACCTCAGGTGACCTATCCGCCTTGGCCTCCCAAAGTGCTGGGATTACAGGTGTGAGCCACCGTGCCCGGCCCACTTTCCCTTTCTGTAATATCACATTTGAAATCAGAAAAAATAATTACTAGCCAGGCACAGAGGCTCATGCCCGCAATCCCCGTTCTCTGGGAGGCCAAGGCAGGCAGATCACAAGGTCAGGAGTTCGAGACCAGCCTGGCCAACATGGTGAAATCCCATCTCTACTAAAAATACAAAAATTAGCTGGGCATGGTGGTGGGCGCCTGTAATCCCAGCTACTAGGGAGGACGAGGCAGGAGAAGTGCTTAAATCCAGGAGCCAGAGGTCACAGTGAGCAGAGACCATGCCATTGCACTCCAGCCTGGGCAACAAGAATGAAACTCCATCTCCCTAAAACAAAAAAAAATTAAAGGCCAGGCGCGGTGGCTCAAGCCTGTAATCCCAGCACTTTGGGAGGCTGAGACGGGCGGATCACGAGGTGAGGAGATCGAGACCATTCTGGCGAACATGGTGAAACCCCATCTCTACTAAAAAATACAAAAAACTAGCCGGGCGAGGTGGTGGGCGCCTGTAGTCCCAGCCACTCAGGAGGCTGAGGCAGGAGAATGGCGTGAACCCGGGAGGCAGAGCTTGCAGTGAGCTGAGATCCGGCCACAGCACCCCAGCCTGGGCAACAGAGCGAGACTCCGTCTCAAAAAAAAAAAAAAAAAAAATTAAAATCAGCCGGGCGTGGTGGTGCACACCTGTAATCCCAGCTACTCAAGAGGCTGAGGCAGAAGGATTGCTTGAGCCCAGGAGGTCGAGGCTGCAGTGAGCCCAGATCGTGCCACTTCACTCCAGCCTGGATGACAGAGGGAGACTCTGTCTCAAAAAAAAAAAAAATTTACTAGCATTTCTTTTCTAGGGTATGGGTTTTAGAGTCACTGGGAGTGTGGTTTGAAATTGCCTTCAACTAGTTATCTCAGATGAATCTCCCAGTCTGCATTTCAGCTTCTTTATTTGGCGAAAGGGGCGATAATCCCAATGTCACAGAGCTGTGGTGAGGCCACCCTAGGACAACATGTGGAAGAGGCCAGCATGGAGCTAGGCCGGGAAAGCGAGCAGCAAGCATCCAGCTGTCACTTCTGTCAAGTGGGAGCCAAACTGGGCAGGACACAGCTGCCGGCGCCAGCCAGAGCCCAGGGATCACGAGTCTACGTCACAGTGCTGGGGCCTTTTTTTTTTTTTTTTTTTTTTTTTGAGACGGAGTCTCGCTCTGTCGCCCAGGCTGGAGTGCAGTGGCACAATCTCGGCTCACTGCAACCTCTGCCTCCCAGGTTCAAGCAATTCTCCTGCCTCAGCCTCTGAAGTAGCTGGGGTTACAGTCGCCCGCCAACACACCCAGCTAATTTTTGTATTTTTAGTAGAGATGGGGTTTCACCCTATTGGCCAGGCTGGTCTCGAACTCCTGACCTCAAGTGATCTGCCCACTTCGGCCTTCCAAAATGCTGGGATTATAGGCTTGAGCCACTGCACCTAGCCGGGTTGGGGACTTTCTTGGAGACCTTGTGCTCTGGAGCAAACTCATTTGTGAGTGCTTTTCTATGTAAAAATAGTCTGTGATAGGCCGGGCGCAGTGGCTCACGCCTGTAATCCCAGCACTCTGGGAGGCCGAGGCGGGCGGATCATGAGGTCAGGAGATCGAGACCATCCTGGCTAACACGGTGAAACCCTGTCTCTACTAAAAAAATACAAAAAACTAGCCGGGCAAGGTGGCGGGCGCCTGTAGTCCCAGCTACTCGGGAGGCTGAGGCAGGAGAATGGCGTAAACCCGAGAGGGGGAGCTAGCAGTGAGCTGAGATCCGGCCACTGCACTCTGGCCCGGGCAACAGAGCGAGACTCCGTCTCAAAAAAAAAAAAAAAATAGGCCGGGCGCGGTGGCTCAAGCCTGTAATCCCAGCACTTTGGGAGGCCGAGATGGGCGGATCACGAGGTCAGGAGATCGAGACCATGCTGGCTAACACGGTGAAACCCCGTCTCTACTAAAAAATACAAAAAATTAGCCGGGCGAGGTGGCGGGCGCCTGTGGTCCCAGCTACTCGGGAGGCTGAGGCGGGAGAATGGCGTGAACCCAGGAGGCGGAGCTTGCAGTGAGCTGAGATCCGGCCACTGCACTCCAGCCTGGGCGACAGAGCCAGACTCCGTCTCAAAAAAAAAAAAAAAAAAAGTCTGTGAGAGCCAAGCACCCCCAAACGCAGCCCACCTGGGCCGCTGAATGTACGGCTAAAACACCAAGGCCCAGAGAGGGGCCTCGGCCTCTCAAACACACAGCAATTTGGAGCACAGCCAGGACGAGGATGCAAGGTCTGGACTCCCTGCCTGGTGCCCCGTGCAGAGCCAAACCCCAGGAGGCTAGTCTCTGCTTCGTCTCCAGAGGACACAGCCAAGCCCCGCTAGGCCAGGCCGGCCCCCTCGCTACTGCCCAGGGCCTGGTGGTGTTTCCGCCTTCAGACTCAGCTGTGTCTGTAGGAAACTGTCTGCGCCTCCACCCGTCTGAGTCTTTTTGTCTTTTTCTTTCCTATATACCACTGCTTTGACATCTGGGGCCTCGACCCTGGAGGGACAGGTCCTCCCAGGGCTAGTCGGTTCCTAGAGGCAGTGAGCGGCTCGCCGGTGGGCACACCTTTCATCTACAGAGTAAACAATCCGGAGCCCACGCCCCCGCCCCTCCTCTGTGGGGCTCTCACACTCTGCCACCATCTGGCTGCCCTCGTCACCCAGGGCCAGTTACCAGATAACCAGGGACAGCCCCCAGGCCCTGGAGCCTGCTGGAATTACCCAAACAGCCAACCCTAAGCCTGTGCACCTGGCCTCGCCTGCTCCTTCCTGCGAAAGCCACCGCGAAGGCTCTCCCCAGCGTTCCCCTCCTCTCCCTCCTGACCGTCCTGGGGCTCTCTCCCACGTCCCCCTCCTCCTCTCCCTCCTGACCATCCTGGGGCTCTCCCCACTGTCCCCCTCCTCTCCCTCATGGCCATCCTGGGACTCTCCCCCATCCCCCTCCTCTCCCTCCTGACCGTCCTGGGGCTCTCCCCAACGTCCTCCTCATTAGGAGTTCGAGACAAGCTTGGGCAACATCAGGAGACTTCATCTCTACAAAAAATACAAAAGTTAGCCGGGCACAGTGGCACACGCCTACAGTCCCAGCTACTTGGGAGGCTGAGGTGGGAGGATCGCTTGGGCCCAGGAGGTCGAGGCTTTCAGTGAGCTGTGACTACGCCACTGCGCTCCAGCCGGGCGACAGAGCGAGACCCTGCTGTCACAGTCCCCGATTACTACTGGGACACTGCCCTTGATGATACCTGAGGGGCCACAGGCAAACACCGTCACGTTGTACCCAGAGATGACACCTTCCACCAAATGCTGGATGGTAGCACCATACACCTCTTCCTGTGGAGAGACAGAGGACCCACAGTCACACGGACAGTCCCGCCACAGTCAGGAGGCCTGGCCGCTCGGAGAGGACAGGAGTGTGGTGTCTGCACAGGTACGGGGGACCTGGCCGCTTGGAGAGGACAGGTGTGTGGTGTCTGCCCAGGTACGGGGGGCCTGGCCACTTGGAGAGAACAGGAGTGTGGTGTCTGCACAGGTTCCAGTCCCTCTGGACAGATACAGGGGGCCTGGCCACTTGGAGAGGACAGGAGTGTGGTGTCTGCACAGGTACGGGGGGCCTGGCCGCTCGGAGAGGACAGGTGTGTGGTGTCTGCACAGGTTCCAATCCCTCCAGATAGATACAGGGCCATACTCAGGCGAGGGAAGGTTAAAAACAGCGCAGGCACTGGATACCCCCAGGTTCAGTCCCCATCCTGTGGGTGTGACTTTGGGCGCGCTGCCTTGGCTGTGCTGAGCCTCACGGTGTGAGATGAGGCTGACCTTGCAGGGCAGTTTCGAGGGATTAAATGAGAAGGTATGTGATGGCTCCTCCGTGGGGCCTGCCACGCATTAGGTACTAAACGCATGTGAGTTTTTTCCAGGGCTTCTCTAAGAATTGAGAGAAACCAAAAAACGCAAAGAGGTCGGTGCAGTGGCTCCCACCTGTAACCCCAGCACTATGGGAGGCCGAGGCGGGTGGATCACCTGAAGTCAGGACTTCGAGACCAGCCTGGCCAGCATGATGAAACCCCATCTCTACTAAAAATATAAAAATTAGCAGGGTGTGGTGGTGTGCACCTAGTCCTAGCTACTTGGGAGGCTGAGGCAGAAAAATTGCTTGAACCTGGGAGGCAGAGGTTGCAGTGAGCCGAGATTGCACCACTGCACTCCAGCCTTAGCAACAGAGTAAGACTTTGTCTCAAAAAAAAAAAAAAAAGAATGTAAAGAGGCTAGGTGCAGAGGCTCCCACTTGGAATCCCAGCACTTTGGGAGGCTAAGGTGGGAGGATGGCTTGAGCCCAGAAGTTCCACACTAGCCTGGGCAACACAGCCAGACCAAGTCTCTACAAAAAATTAATTAATTAATTAATAAAAATAGGCAGGCATGGTGGTGCAGGCTTGTAGTCCCAGGCACTCAGGAGACTGAGGTAGGAGGATTGCTTAAGCCTGGGAGTTCAGACTGTAGTGAGCTGTGATGGCACAACTCTACTCCAGCCTGGGCAACAGAGCAAGATCCTATCTCAAAAAAGAACAGAAGAGAGTGGCAAAGGGCTCAAGGTGGCAACAGACTTGTGAGTCTGGAAAGAGCGCCATGACTCCTCTTTCTGGGACAGAACTAGGACCAGTGAAAGTTTCAGGCTGGAAGAAGTTGACATAGGCAGCAATACCCAGCACTAGAAGGATAGGTAGTGATCTCCCCGTCCACAGGGGCATTCAAGCAAGGACACCTCCAGGGCTGGTGCATGAGGGTGTGTAGGTTTGGCTGGACTTGATAGAAGCAGCAGTCCCTTCCTCTACATCTCTGGCGCCCCCTCCAGGGCCTTTATCTCATTTAAATGTCCCAGAAGCCCTGGGTGGTCACTGAGCTTGCAGAAGGAAGAGGCTACTTCTGTGCCCGGGCTGCACAGGCTCCGAGGCTGGCACAGCTTACCTCTGGCTTTGGACATACATGGTTGGGACCAAATTCTGGGTCCACAGCCCTCTAGCTGTAGAGACTTGGGTAGGGTGTCAGCCTCCCCAAGCCTCAGCTTCCTCATCTGTGAAGCAAGGGCCTGTTGCTGTGTGAGTCATCGGGTGGCCATGGGGCTTCTGAAGCAGTGTGTGCCAGGCCCTGAACACAGCACTTGGTGTGTTGCAGCCGCTCTAAGTAAGTAAAAACACAATGTTTTTGTTTTGTGTTGAGACAGGGTCTTGCTCTGTCACCCAGGCTGGAGTGCAGTGGCACAATCACAGCTCACTGCGGTCTTGAACTCCTGGGCTCAAGAGATCCTCCCACCTCAGCTTCCCAAGTAGCTGGGACTTGCAGGCACGTGCCACAATGCCCAGCTAATTAAAAAAAAAAAAAATTGTTTTGTACAGATGAGTTCTCTCTATGTCATCTGGGCTGATCTCAAACTCCTGGGCTCAGGTGATCCTCCCGCCTTGGCCTCCGAATGTGTGGGGACTACAGGCGTGAGCCACTGCACTTGGCCTTAATAAATGTCAACGATCGAGTGCCTGTAACTTTCCACGCCGTTCAGATCTGGAGAGTGAGAGAAGCTGTTTTCTGAGACAGCAGCTGGAGCTGCCGTTACGAGCAAATCCTCTAGCTTCATGCTGAGTCCTGAATCCAGGGGTAAGCTCCTGGTGCCAATAGGCGGCCCAGGTGTTCTAAGCCGACCCATTTCCTGCACCCAGCATCCTTCCCGAGAAGCTCTCCATGTGAATTCGGCAGCCAGGCTCCAGTGGGAAGACAAGAGAGGACTTGGGTGGTGGGTTAACGATGGCCACAGCTTCTTTGCCACTTCTCTACCAGGAAGCTGAGTCTCATTCTCCTCTCCTTGAACCTGGCCAGGCTTAGGACTGGCTTGGCCAGCAAAGGGTGGCAGAGGCAAAGCCATGCCTCCCAGAGGCCTGGTGGCTTCTGCCTGGCCCCTCTTGGAGCCCGCAGGCCGCCATGCTTTGAGGAGGTTCAAGGCACACAGAGGAGACACCTGAGTGTTCTCACGTCTACAGTCCCAGCGGATCTCCAAGCCATCTCCAGCATCCACTGAGAGGCATGTGAATGGACCACCATGGACAAGTGGCCCAGACGACTGCAGCCCCCTGACATCAGATTGCAGCCGGGTGGGAATCTGCCCAGCAGGTCCTGGTCAGCCGGCAGAACTGTGCAAGATGATTATCAATGGCAGTTCTAAGCCACTTGGCTTTGGAGTGATCTGTTCTGCAACCATCTTTGATCACTAGGGGATAGCTGTGCACACCTGGGGCCCGTGGCTTCTCAGAAGTTAAAGACGGGGGCCAGGCATGGTGGCTGACACCTGTAATCCCAGCACTTTGGGAGGCTGAGGCGGGCTGATCACTTGAGGTCAGGAGTTCAAGACCAGCCTGGCCAACGTGGTGAAACCCCATCTCTACTGAAAATACAAAAATTAGCCAGGCATGGTGGCAGGCGCCTGTAATCCCAGCTACTCGGGAGGCTGAGGCAGGAGAATTGCTTGAACCCAGGAGGCGGAGGTTGCAGTGAGCTGAGATAGCACCACTGCCCTCTAGCCTGGGTGATGGAGTGAGACCCTGTCTCAAAAAACAAACAAACAAACAAAAAAGAAGTTAAAGGTGGGGTTCAGAGGGCACAGGGAGCCCTGATTTTACCCTTCACCACGGGAAGGGAGGTCACTTGGCTGCAGGGCCTGGAGGCATGAAATCCTCCACTGGGCTTTGTCTTGGGGCCAGACATCCCCCAACTGCTCACCCTGGTGATGGTCTGTCGCTCCTAGTTCAGGAGGCCAGGGTTCAAATTCCACCTGCCCCGCTCAGTGGGGGGTGCCTCTCACTCCACCACCCCTCCCTGGGTCCTGGCTCCCCTCTGTGGCCCCCCTCCCAGGTGGGGGTCAGGTGACAGCGTTTGTCGCTAGTAGAGGGTGGTGGCATGGAGGACCAGGAGAGAGTGTGATCTGACTCTGGGTCCAAACGCTCGGCTCCGGGCCTCACCATGCGACCTCTTGTAGGGGGCTTCTTCTGTGAAATGGGCACGATTGAGCCTCCGCCCGGATCCCCGTCCCTCTGGCTCTCTCCTCCCCCGGGTCTAGTGTCCAGCCTCTCTGCAGGCTCTGGCTGACACCATGTGTACTCACAACACACCTGCTTCTCCATTTGGTCGGCCCCCCTGCCAGGATGTGGGCGTGTAGGCAGGGCTGCACTCTAGCCCCACGGAACACAGGGCCGCTTGGTGGAATGAAGGGCTGAGTGCATGAATGAAAGAGCGTATGCGGCCGGGCGCGGTGGCTCACGCCTGTAATCCCAACACTTTGGGAGGCCGAGACAGGCGGATCACAAGGTCAGGAGATCGAGACCATCCTGGCTAACATGGTGAAACCCCGTCTCTACCAAAAAATACAAAAAACTAGCCGGGCGTGGTGGCGGGCGCCTGTAGTCCCAGCTACTCCGGAGGCTGAGGCAGGAGAATGGTGTGAACCCGGGAGGTGGAACTTGCAGTGAGACGAGATCGCGCCACTGCACTCCAGCTTAGGTGATAGAGCGAGACTCCGTCTCAAAAAAAAGAAAAAAAAAGAACGAGCCTATGCAAAGCTGCAACCTGGTGGCCACTGCACTGTGAAAGGGCCTCCTGCTGTCACCCCTGGGATGGGCTTTCTGCACAGTCTCCTTGTCCCTGCGAGAAGATGGGGCGAGACTGCCTGGCCACCATATCCTCACCAGGGGGCTCCAGCCCCAGAGGGAGATGCAGGGATGGCAGAGGCAGGTGGAGACCTGAGATGCGTGCTGGTCAAACACCCTGTCGAAGATGAAGGTCCGCTCCCGGGACCGGTGTGTGCCCGCCACATCCTCTGGGTCCTCCCCGGGATCCATGAGTACCACTATCTGCAAGCAATGAGCCGACCAGGCTGGTCAGGATAGGGCAGGGTCTGTACCCTGGACAGACCCCAGGCCTGGCACCCACCCTGGACCCCTCCAAGGGGCTTGGTCCAGGTCCGGGAAGGGCTGCGGACCTCTGTGGTTGAGCCAGGAGTAGGGTTGGGGACCTGCACCCACCCCCGGCCCAGCACCCTCTCCACTTGCTTCTAAGGAGCAGTGTTTACCGCTATTGCACCCTCAAAGCACAGCGGGAACCTCTCCCAGGCCTGCTGGGTTCTGCAGCCCAGCACCCACACCAACACCAGGGAAACTCTGCCTTGGTCAAACCACATCGAGGACAGCAGCCCAGGTACCCACCAGCCTCACTCAGGGCCCAGGGCTTCCTTTGATGAACCCACGGGGTGGGAATGGGAAGGGGATGGGAAGTGCCAAGCTGGCGCCCGGCTGCTGTGCTTGGGGTTTCTGCGTGCGACCCTGAGCGTTTCCACTCCTGGCCCTATCTCCTGTGGCTCACTAGGGCTGAACCCAACACACAGGAAATGGGAGAACAAAGGACCGAGCAGGGTACAGTGAATAACACCTGCAATCCCAGCACTCTGGGAGGCCAAGGCGGGTGGATCACCTGAGGTCAGGAGTTTGAGACCAGCCTGGCCAACATGGTGAAACCCTGTCTCTACTAAAAATACAAAAAATTAGCGGGGCGTGGTGGCGAGCTCCTATAATCCCAGCTACTCAGGATGCTGAGGCAGGAGAATCGCTTGAACCCGGGAGGTGGAGCTTGCAGTGAGCTGCAACAAGGGTGACAGAGCTAGCTCCATCTCAAAAAAAATAAAAAAATAAATAAAAATAAATTAGCCAGGCATGGTGGTGCATGCCTGTGGTCCTAGCTACATGGGAGGCTGAGGCAGGAGGACTGCTTGAGCCCAGCAGTTTAGTGCTGCAGTGAGCTGGAATTGCATCACTGCAGTCCAGCCTGGACCACAGAGTGAAATCTTCACTCAAAAATAAAGGACCCAGCCGACCGGGCGCAGTGGCTCACGCCTGTAATCCCAGCACTTTGGGAGGCCGAGGTGGGCGGATCACGAGGTCAGGAGATTGAGACCATCCTGGCTAACACAGTGAAACTCCGTCTCTACTGAAAATACAAAAAACTAGCCGGGCGAGGTGGCGGCGCCTGTAGTCCCAGCTACTCGGGAGGCTGAGGCAGGAGAATGGTGTGAACCCGGGAGGTGGAGCTTGCAGTGAGCCAAGATCACACCACTGCACTCCAGCCTGGACGATAGAGCGAGACTCCGTCTCAAAATAAAATAAAATAAAGGACCCAACCAAGATCCCCAGCCCTGCTGTTTGTTTCTCTGAGCACCTGGTTGCCCCCAGGGCCATCTCATATAAATACCTAATTATGACACAAAGTGTATTCAGGTCCCTGGGGACAGACAGGTTCAAAGGAGCCTTTCCCAGGGAATTGGGAGGGGGACACAGGACAATTAGAAACCAAATTCGCCCTCAGCTGGTTAATCCCCACCTCGGCTCACAACTTTGTAAACTGAGATCCCAGGAGACCAGGGCCAGCCACTGGTTCTCGGGAGTCAGTGGCAGGGCTGGGGCCAGGTCCCCAAGGCTCTCCTGGCTTCTAGCCAGCATTTTTCCACGACCTAAGTGAAGTCCCTTTTCTTTATGCTTTTCTCCTTCCAAAGATGGAGACAATCAAAAGGCAGGATGACTCGGGGCAGCTCCTGTCCACATAGCCCTACTGTGCGTGCCGGCCATCGGCCAGGCCTGGGCTGCAGGAGGAGTCCAACGGGAAGCAGGAGGGCACTGGTGGTTAAGAAAGCAGGCTTTGTCAGGCACAGAGGCTCACACCTGTAATCCCAGCACTTGGAAAGGCCAAGGCAGGAGAATCATTTGAGGTCAGGAATTCAAGACCAGCTCGGCCAACACGATGAAACCCCATCTCTACTTTTTAGTACAAAAAGTACTAAAAGTACTTCTGTAATTTTTATACAAAAATTAGCAGAGTGTGGTGGTGGATGCCTGTTAATCCCTGCTACTCAAGAGGCTGAGGCAGGAGAATCACTTGAACCGTCAGGCAGAGGTTGAAGTGAGCCGAGATCACGCCACTGCACTCCAGCCTGGGCAACAAGAGCAAGACTCTGTTCCTTCTTGTGAGTTCCATTTTCCATTTTTTTTTTTCTGAGACGGAATTTCACTCTTGCCCAGGCTGGAGTGCAATGGCACGATCTCAGCTCACCGCAACCTCTGCCTCCTGGGTTCAAGCGATTCTCCTGCCTCAGCCTCCCCTGAGTAGCTGGGACTACAGGCGTGCGCCACTACACCCGGCTAATTTTGTATTCTTAGTAGAGGCAGGGTTTCCCCATGTTGGTCAGGCTGGTCTCTTTTTTTTTTTTTTTTTTTTTTTTTTTGAGACGGAGTCTCGCTCTGTCGCCCAGGCTGGAGTGCAGTGGCTGGATCTCAGCTCACTGCAAGTTCCGCCTCCCGGGTTCACGCCATTCTCCTGCCTCAGCCTCCCGAGTAGCTGGGACTACAGGCGCCCGCCACCTCGCCCTGCTAGTTTTTTGCATTTTTTAGTAAAGACGGGGTTTCACCGTGTTAGCCAGGATGGTCTTGATCTCCTGATCTCGTGATCCGCCTGTCTCGGCCTCCCAAAGTGCTGGGATTACAGGCTTGAGCAACCGCGCCTGGCCAATCAGGCTGGTCTCAAACTCCCAACCTCAGGTGATTCGCCAGCCTCAGCCTCCCAAAGTGCTGGGATTACAGGTGTGAGTCACCGTGCCTGGCCAACTTCCATTCTTTTTATCCATGATGCAGGTATATCATGTAAAGCCTCAGGATCTCTGCAAAGATCCTATGAAGCCACTGTCCTCTCCCATCCTACTTGTCCCCACTCTCTCAGCTGATTCCCTGGGTCTCGACCCCCTCTCCCGTGTCCTTTCCTGCAGAGCCTGTCTCCCCTAGACTTAAATGCCTGTCTGGTTTCTTTGGTTTGCTTTACCATGAACCCAGCACTGATTCACCTGCCCTCTGGAGATGTCTGTGTACCTGACCTTCTGTCCATTTCATCTTCTTGCAGACAACGATTCCCTGGAGCCTCCTGACATGGGACCAGGACTGGTGCCCCCCTGCTCAGCAGGGAGCTCCCTCTGACACACCCAGGGTCACCTGCCCCTGAGTGCACACGACTCCCAGGGGCCACGTCTCATTCCTTGTGAAGTGGCCTCTCTAATGACAAACGGGAAAACCTGATCCACTTGGCGACATTGAGTTCCACCCCACGCTGGGCATTTCTTCTTGTGAGTGACCACTGAGGGCACAGACATCCCTAACCTGTGGCAACAGCTTGACTTCTGAGCCTGCTTCGAAGCAGCAGAAATCCCCGTGACGGACAGCATGCTGGCGCCCTTCCCTGCTGAGTTGCAGCCACCCAGGCCCCTTCCAGCCATACAATTTGAAAGCCGGGCCTGCTGAAGCCTCTGCCCTCCTCCCAGCCCCTCCCCGCTCTGTGGCTCCCCGCATGCTCCTGCTGGGGGGCTCCAGCCCGCTCCCCTGCCCTGACTTTACCCACCCCGCAGGCTCTGCTGTATTCTGCTGGTGGCACTCATCTCTCCCTGACTTTGTGTGTCCCCAACCCTGGCTAGAAACTGGGCCCAGTGGGGTGGGCCCCGTGTCAGTCTCAGCCGTACCCCTGGGACAGAGCCCCATCTGTGAGCTTGTGACAGCACAGAGCCCTCTGAGCCCCAGCCTCACCTGGTCCCCCACTTTGTGGGCAATGACCGTGGCTCCCTCCTCCAGTTCTGCGTCATTGGGTGGGCGGATTTGAAGTGCCACCTGCAGGCGGTCACCAGGGCAGCTGCACGGGCCCTCTTCATCCTCGGGCCCCCACCCTGCAGCCCAGCCGCCACCCCGGCCCTCTGGCTCTGGGATCTGCTCAGTCTCCGTGAAGAGGCAAAGGGAGCGGCTCAGCCCCGCACCCCTCAGAGTGGGCTCTGACTTCACTCCCACGGGGCTGCCCATGCCCCCAACAAGACGTGGCTTCCCTCACTGAGCATTTGGGGAGGCTGGGGCACACGGCAGGGAATGCCTGGCCAAGGCCTCACCTTCTGCCCAAGGCCTCACCTCCCGGTCCTGCCACCTCCAGAAGAGACGCTGAGCTCCTTCAGGGGAAACTTCTCCGAGGGGAAACTGTGGGCCTTGCCCTCCCCACTCCCTATTCTGAGGGCCAGATCGCGGCCTCAAACCCACCCCAGCTGCATAGGAGCTGTGGCCCCAGGATGCCCGTTTCCCCCTCTGTAAAAGGGACACAGTTTTTTGGTAGAAACAGCAGCTGTGACTGAGGGACAGTCATGACTGGCATCTCTTCTTACCCAGCTACAGCACTGGGGTAAGTCACCAGCTCAGCTCACCGCTGTCCAGTTGGCAGAGGCTCTGAGTCCCCCAGCAGATGACCTGAATTGGGCCCGGGGAGGGGGCTGGGGAGCCTGGAGCCCACCCGCCCAGGTGCCAGCAGCATGGGGATTAGGGTAGAGAGGGTGTCTGGAGGCTTAAGGCAAGGATGGGGAGGCGGTGGGGAAGAGCAGGCAGGGCAGCTAGCTTCCAGGGAGGGAAAGTTGGGGAGTAGACTGGGCTGATAACAGAGGGGTTGCTGGGGTTGCAGGCTTGGGAGGTGGCGGGCAGTGGGCACTCGCAGTGTGGGGGGGCGGGGACATGAGGGAGGGCGCTCACCATGAGTGGCTGGTCCTTGGGCTCCATCTCTCTCAACACCACCGGGCTGTCCCGGGCCGGGGAGGGACCTGCGGCCTCGCAGGAGGGCATGGGCAGTGGGACGCACTCCCTGCTATCCCAACAGAGGTGAGACCTGCCTGCACTCAGCCCCGCCCCGCCTAGGTAACATCAGCTGGGCCTCGGGGGAGCCGGGCTGGAACCGCTTAGGTGGTTGGGGCCCCAAGGAGCAGGGTGGCCCTCCCGATCACCTCTGCACACAGGGACAGCAGCCTCTCTCTCCACCCTCACTATGGCAACCCCGGGTTTCCACGTGCCTCACCTGGTGCACATGAACCGGCCTGACATCCACCAGGATGCAGGTGGAGGGACTGCCCCTCTTCTTTGCAGGGTGGGTCCCTCTCCCACCTTGAGCCCAGGAGAGGCGCTGCCCACCCCAGGACCCCTCACGCAGAGACTAGGATGGACCTGGAGCTTTTCTCCTGAAGCAGACAAATGGCAGCAGCTGAAGCTTCACTCAGCAACTTGAGCAACTTGGACTCCAAGTGCCGTTTCCAACGGCGACCACGCTTTTTTTTTTTTTTTTTCCTGTCACCCAGGCTGGAGTGCCACGGTGCAATCTTGGCTCACCACAGCCTTGAACTCCTGGGCTGAAGTGATCCTCCTGCCTCAACCTCCCGAGTAGCTGGGACTGCAGGCGTGCACCACCATGCCCATTATTTTATTTTATTTTGAGACAGAATCTCGCTCTGTCATCTAGGCTGGAGTGCAGTGGTGCAATCTCAGCTCACTGCAACCTTCGCTTCCTGGGTTCAAGCAATTCTCCTGCCTCAGCCTCCCAAGTAGCTGGGATTAGAGGCACCTGCCACAATGCCTAGCTCATTTTTGTATTTTTAGTAGAGACGGGGTTTCATCATGTTGGCCAGGCTGGTCTCGAACTTCTGACCTCAGGTGATCTGCCTGCCTTGGCCTCCCAAAGTGCTGGGATTACAGGCATGAGCCACCATGCCTGGCCCACGACCACGTCTCTGATGCACTAGGCGTAGTCTCCTCCGCTTTCCCAGTCAGTGCTCAGATTCGCTCTCAGGTGTATTCAATACCTAAAGACTGTGCTCAACTTTTCCACTGCAAGCCCGGGCGCAGGGGGGACGCCGAACTGTGAACCCACACCCCAAGGTCACCTTACCCCACCAGGCTGCACTAACCAGAGTGCAGGACGACACTGCCCAGAGCCAGGGTCGGTGCCAAGCACAGAAACCCGCTCCTGCACTGACAGAGATCACACCAAGGCCAGGCCGGGTGTGATGCATGCCTATCGTCCCAACTACTCAGGAGGTTGAGGCATGAGAATCTCTTGAACCCGGAAGGCAGAGGCTGCGGTGAGTTGAGATCATGCCACTGCACTCCAGCCTGGGCAACAGAGCAAGACCCTGTCTCAACAAACACAAACACACACACACACACACACACACACACACACAAAAAAAAAAAAAAAAAGGAAAGAAATCACGCTAAGATTAGATCCAAGCTGTTCAAACCTGGCAAGTCCAACTTCATGATTCTAACTATGGAGTTGAAAGGGCCTGGGGGTCCATGCCCGCCAGAGTAGGCGACTCAAGCCCTCCCAAGAGCCACCGTGCCTTTCCTATAAGCCGACTGCCTGGCAGCTCAGCTGGGCAAGGCCAGGGCATGTTTGGCCACTTCCCTCTTCCTTGGCATCCGGGTCAGTGCTGTGCTGCAGGAAACCCCTGCCAGGTGGATTTGGCAAGGATGGGGCGACACCTCCAACACCCACATCCCATTCCTCTATGAGGATGAGGCTCCAGCGTCTGACCAAGGCACTTGCCAGGAACACAGCTATGGGTCCCCGCGTTCTTGCCTGCCTTGGCCTCCCGAAACACAACCAAGGCCGTGCCTGCAGCAGGGGTCCCATGCCCACCCTGACGTCCTGAGCCTGCCAGCCCTGGGGACCCTGATACCCAGGAAGTCCCTCCGCAGCAGGCGGGCTCTGGGAGATCCACGTCTACCGTAGCAAAGTTAAAACCAACACGAGGGCTTCAGAAATCTTTTATTTATGAATTATATGCAACAATGACAACTAGTACATTTAAAAGTGGGAAGTTAATGTTTTTAGAAGGTCTGTTCTACCATGACAGTTCTACCACAATCTGTCATGTGGTAGAACTCTGTGTCTTTCTTCTTTCCATGAAATCAGAAAAACTGTTTCTTGGCACACTAGAGTTTAAGCAGCGAGAGTGTAAACAAGAATTACTAATAAAATGTGCACCGGAGGCTGGGCGCGGTGGCTCACGCCTGTAATCCCAGCACTTTGGGAGGCCAAGACGGGCGGATCACGAGGTCAGGAGATCGAGACCATCCTGGCTAACACGGTGAAACCCCGTCTCTACTAAACAAATACAAAAATTAGCCGGGCGCGGTGGCGGGCGCCTGTAGTACCAGCTATAAGGGAGGCTGAGGCAGGAGAATGGCTTGAACCTGGGAGGCGGAGCTTGCAGTGAGTGGAGATGGCGCCACTGCACTCCAGCCTGGGCGACAGAGCGAGACTCCGTCTCAACAACAACAACAACAACAAAAAAGTGCACCGGAGGGACACAGGACAAACGGCAGGATTGCAACCATTCTACAGTTTTAGAATCGCAGATGAGAGAAACGTAGGGCTCATAAAAAAGAAAATGCACCAAGGCACCCTCCACACACCTGGGAGACCGTGGGACCCGAGGCTCTAGGCCACTCCTCCAGGGCGGCAGGCGCCTGGGTCCTCTGCCCCGTGAATTACAGCCCCTCCGTCTCCAGACGTTGCCTTAGGTTTGTAAACACCCCTTGGCTGTGAGTTCTGAGTGCTGCCTCAGGTCTGACAAGTTGAAAAGAGGTGGATGAAACTGCAGGGTCACAGGTGCTGCTGGGAAGTGAGACCCTGTAAACAGGAGGTGCTGAAATTCCCCCAATTTATGTGCTCCCTTCCCAACAGGAAACAATTTCAAGATGACCGCATAAAAATGGGCAGAACTGGCCAGGCATGGTGGCTCACACCTGTAATTCCAGCACTGTGGGAGGCTGAGGCAGGAGAATCGCTTGAACCCGGGAGGAGGAGGTTGCAGTGAGCCAAGATCGTGCCACCGCACTCCAGCCTGGGCGACAGTGCGAGACACCGTCTAAAAATTAAAAAACGGGCAGAACTGACCATTCTCAATACAAGTTTCCCAACATGTCTAAGTCCAGGGAAAAGTCACACGGTTCTCACCACGGAAAACGACCAGCATCTTTCACAGAAAACAACACAACCGAAGAGACTGGTGTGCCTAGTGCATCGCCGGACACAGGGTGGCCAAGTGTGTGTGACGACTGGACAGGACAGGGCCCTGCGGAGGTCTGGCTGGGCAAGCAGGCCCTTGCCACTGGGGAGGGAGGCAGGCACCAAGTTCAAGGTCACTATCTACATTCAAAGAGAGGAGAAAGACGGCTGTTTCATACAAGTTTGCTTTTATTTCCACGTTCAACCTGTGGAGAAAACCGGCCACAACCTGCACGGTGGGGGTATGAGGCATGGCGGCGCCCTCCCGGTGGGTCTCCGGGACACGTCCAGCACTGCCCGCGATGGGGATGCAAGTCCTTCAACGGAAACGCCGCTCAGCTGTGTACAGGCACCGTGGAAACATCACTGGGCGCAGAAGGTGCTGCCGGCGGCGTTGCTAAGAGTCTACAGAGCCAATACCAGTGGTTCCGACAGAAAACTCCAAACAAGAAAGAAGTGGGCCGGGCGTGGTGGCCCACGCCTGTAATCCCAGCACTTTGGCCGAGGCGGGCGGATTACGAGGTCAGGAGATTGAGACCATCCTCGCAAACACGGTGAAACCCCGTCTCTATTAAAAATACAAAAGATTAGCCGGGCGAGGTGGCAGGCACCTGTAGTCCCAGCTACTCGGGAGGCTGAGGCAGGAGAATGGCGTGAACTCGGGAGGCGGAGCTTGCAGTGAGCCGAGACTGCGCCACAGCACTCCAGCCTGGGCGACAGAGCGAGACTCCGTCTCAGGAAAAAAAAAGAAGAAAGAAGTGGAAGCGGGTGCCTTAAACACCCCACTGCAGACACCAGGGGCTGAAAGGCACAAAAACGTGTCGCAATGGCAGAATCCAGGCGCGGTCACAGTCCAGAGCCACAGAGCACGGGGAGGCGGCGGCAGTCACGTGGGCTTCCTGCAGGACGGCCTCGGCTCCACACACCACACGCGGCTGCACTGCAACAGAGGAACCGCGGTTCACGCTCTGTCCTGCAGCTCAGTGCGGGAGCAGCGGGTGCAGTCTGCCCCCTGGACAGGCACGCATGGCGGCCCTAAACAGCACCTCAAAATGCTGAGGGAGCCCCTGAACATTGCCTTGGGGCTGACGTTGAGTCCCGCAACAGGAGCCGCCCTGGCCACAGAGAGACGAGCCCATATGCCACCCCTACTCACTCATGGTCCCGCCCTGAGGACAGCAACCAGGCCACCCTCAGACACCCCACTAGGCCTTCTGTCCCACACATGCCCATGCTGTGAGGCACAGAGGCCCCCAGGACTCAGGAGCTCCCGCACTCTGCTCCCCAGCCCCCGACTTGGAAGGCTCCCCTCAGAACTGCCAGAACCAGAGTCGCAGCCGCGCACGCCAGCGTTTCTGTCTGGTGGACACACTGCGGCCGTCACTAGCACAGGCGTCAGGAAATGGCCAGGCACGGCCACCCTCCTCTTCTTAGCACTTCCCAGCACCTGGCCACGGCTCCTCCCTCACCCAGCATGGCCTGAAAGGCATCATCTGCGATGTGATCAGAGGGAGCAGTCGAGGCCACGTTGGCACCGACTCCACATTTCACACAAGGCTCAGCTAACCCTGGGCACACGACACTGGGGCTTCACCTCTGCCTTAAAGAAGGTGCTTTCTCAGTGATGGGATAACAGAAGCAGCTGAGAGCAGCCAACGGGGACCCCGCCGCGCCCCCTGCAGATGCTCACCACAGCGCTCCCAGGTCACTCCTGGTTCCCAAGAGGGATGATTTCCTCAGTGACGAAGAACTCTATGGTCTCCTCTTCCCAGTCGTCCACGTTGCTGTCCAGCTCATCAGTGTCCACACCTGAGAGGACAAAGGGCGCAGGTCACCCACGGGGGCACATGCCGAGTGACACCACCAAGGCCAGTGGGAAGAACGCAGGAGTCCGCGTGCACCGTGGCCTGTGGGCGGCGGAAGGGCCAGCTCCCGGTGACAGAGGGATCTCTACGTTACCTCCTCGCAACTCCAGGCGCTCGTTTTTCTGCTCCATATAGAGCTCCTGGGCCATTTTTCGGTACTTCCGGAAGTCTTCCATCATGGTGCGCCTTCTCTCCACCAATTCCTATGCGTGAGGTTAGGGAAAGCCACAGAACTGGTAAGACACGTGCCTCCCCATCGCGAAGAGCCCACACCCAGGTGGACAGTGCCAGGATGACAGCATTTGGAGGCGCTCAAGCAGGAATGGCCGCTCCATTCGTTTTCACTTTCCCTCATTCTCACTCTTCCCCCAACACTGTCCCCCGCCCACAAGGCAGCAGTGAGGTCGCAACTCCAGGCCCCCGTGCCAGCCCCAGTTCCCCACTGCATTCCTCCTAGGGGAGAAACAGAACCAGTGTCTTCAGGGCAGAAGCAACTCTGCGCACACACACAGCGCCGCCTGCAGCCCTGATGCGGGCCCGCCTTTGCCGCGGCGGCAGATGTCCCAGCACGGCCCTCCCTTTGGGGAACAAGGCTCACCTTTGAGGCTTTGGACTGGCTCAAACGATCCTTCTGTTCAAAGATCTTCGAGTATTTCTTCAGATCCTTTTTAATTTGCTGAAACAAAAGACCCGCCACTCAGGATTTAACATTCCAAGCAAGAAGCACAAATGCAATCTTCAGAGTTGCCGACATGAGGTGATACCCAGGGTCATTCATAGAACAGCTTCCCAGGAGTGCTCGCGCCCGCTCCTTCCTCCATCTTTCTTCAGACTTTCTTCCTGGGATTTAACCCTCTTCCTCGCTCTGACCTATCGGCCTATTTTACCACAATTATGTAAACCCCCGACAAGCCGCTTCTATTCTCACCAGGACTTTTTAATGGCCCTGGTATCTTTTCATCTACCCCACGGGTTCATGCAAAACTCCCCTAAACAAGCTGGAGGCCTCAGGCTACTCTCCTAGAGCTGTTCTATTCCATTCAGTTCTCACTGTTCCTGCATCTCTTCAAGGCATCCTTGCAAATGTCACGTTTCTATCCCCCACTCACCACCCTAACAATAACAGAAAAACTGACTACTTTTCAATGCCACAATCGCCTCCAGTGCCCTGCAGCGGGCATGGGGGGATGCTGACCTTGATCTGCTCCTGGCTCAGGAGTGTGGGAGGCCGGGGCCGCCACAGCAGCTGGCAGAAGCGGTCCTTGTTGTTCTTCTGCAGAAGGCGGCCCTGGAAAGTCCACAGCCAGTATGCGTTGTCCACCTAGGCGAGGGCAGGGCCACACCAGGACACAGAGGGATCAGCAGAGCCACAACTGTGACTATGTCACTGCTGCACAAGGTCCTGGGTATCGGGGACACGTGTGAAGCAAACAAAGCTCTGCCTGTGCAAAGCCGACAGCAGCGGAGGTGGGCAGTCAGTGAAAGACACCTCAGTGATGCAGTCGACCCAGAGTGCAGGGCACAGAGCAGTCGCAGCAGCGCTCATCACAGCACAGGCCTGCGCAGTCCTGCTGGCAACACGAACCCCATGCTGGACGGAAGCTAACTGCACCACCACGCGCCGCTGCACCCCACGCCAGATGTAAGCTGTGCGGAACCCGGGACCAGATGGAAGCTAACTGCATTACTGCACTGCTGAGCCCCGTGCCGGGTGTGAGCTGTGCTGAGCCCCCTGCCGGGTGTGAGCTGTGCTGAACCCAGCGCCAGGTGTGAGCTGTGCTGAGCCCTCTGCCGGGTGTGAGCTGTGCTGAGCCCTCTGCCGGGTGTGAGCTGTGCTGAGCACTCTGCCGGGTGTGAGCTGTGCTGAACCCTCTGCCGGGTGTGAGCTGTGCTGAGCACTGTGCCGGGTGTGAACTGTGCTGAACCCTCTGCCGGGTGTGAGCTGTGCTGAGCCCCGTGCCGGGTGTGAGCTGTGCTGAGCCCCGTGCCGGGTGTGAGCTGTGCGGAACACTGTGTCGGGTGTGAGCTGTGCTGAACCCTCTGCCGGGTGTGAGCTGTGCGGAACACTGTACGGGGTGTGAGCTGTGCTGAAGCCTGTGCTGGATGTAAGCTAACTGCATCACTACGCGCCACCAGGCTCCACTCTCTTCACAGCAGGCCTCTCTCATGAAGGAGGGCGCACTCGCTGGCCCTTGGCATAGACATCTTGTTGCAGCCCGGCATTTTGGGAGCTAAGTGTTTATACCTCAAGGAGAGTGGTCAACAACTTAAAAGGTCTTTTTTATTTTTTTAAAATGGGGCTAGGGTTTCGCTGTTGCTCAGGCTCGTCTCAAAACTCCTGGGCTCAAGTGATTCTTCTGCCTCTGCCTCCTAAAGTGCTGGGACAACCGGTGTGGGCCACTGTGCCTGGCCTAAGGTGATTTCAAGGGTTGAGGTGGGCCCCACCGAAGTGACATCTCAACGTATCTGAACAGAGGCTGCCATCAACATATCCTCATTCCAACGTGAAGATTTCTAACTCTCGACACTTGTAGTCGTATTTGGGAAGTTGATACTCCTAAGAGTTCTGTATCTCATTAAACAAAATTACCCGAGTTTGGTCTCACAGGCTCTATTTGCATGGACTGGTTCAAGTGTCAACACCTCCATCAATGTTTTACAAGTCATTAAATACTGAAAGTCCTCAACAAATTTAACCAGCAGTTTTGGAATAAGCGTTGTGGGCAACGCAGCAGCTGGACTCAACCAATGACCCCAAAGAGATTTTAATGTCTGCGGTTACAGAACTTTGTTCAGACTTCAAAGGAAGTGACTCCTCTCTGCAGAAAAACACTTGTGTATGACACATTCTCACTCCCTTTCAAGGGTCCCCAGGCCCAGGGTAAGACCCCCACCCGCCCTGCAACCATGAGCGGGAGCTGCTCCTGCACTCGGCGCCACCTCTTCTACAACCCAGAATCCTCCTCCTCCTGCCACGAACACCAGCCAAGGCTTCTGTTAAACACAGAGGCTTGTGCCCCTTCCCCGAGGTCCCAGGACAGCACCAGAGTCAGCAGCCAGCCGGCAATCCCTGCTTCTATCCACAGCCAAAGCTATGCCCACGGGCCTGCACCTTATGGCTCCACCAGGACACAGAGGTGACGACGTAGCGTCCGGTGGGATCCCACTCGACGTCGGAAGCCATGTAGTGCTCTGCGATGTTCATGACCGTGCAGTCCGAAGTGTCCACAAACGCTAAGGCACCATTCATACTGCAGAGACAGACAGGGCCGTCAGGCTTCACGGAGACACGTACCTCCTGGCATCCCACTCCTGAGAGGTGCTGCAGCATGGGGTCCCCAGGGAGCCAGCCTTGGCGTTAACATGGAAACAAGCACGGCAACAGCCTCTGGTGGCCACCGTGAGACGTACCAAGTCACAGATGCAGAGTGTGTGGTGAGTAGTACACACGTCTGCCATCACTATTATTTTTACTGGAAATGTTATCTGCGGCTAAGTAAGCCTTCAAAAATACAGCAGCAAGTGTGGACAATGAAGCAAGGGAGAGCAGCAACAAAAGGGTACTCTTTAAGTTGGAAGTTTCTCCACGATTTCGACACACTGCTGGAACACAGCTGAGACCAGCACGTGACACAAACCACAGAGGTAAGGCAGCCTCACAGCTGTGTAACGAATACCCTTCCTGCTAGAAGACACGGGACTGAACCCCTGGGGGTGGTAACTGGATTGCTGGAAGGCACTTTTTTAACCACGAAGAACCACAACTCGCAGAGGGGTCTGCCTGGTCACTTCACGCGCTTATTTCTTCTTTTTTTTTGAGACGGAGTCTCACTCTGTCACCCAGGCTGGAGTGCAGTGGCGCGATCTCAGCTCACTGCAAGCTCTGCCTCCTGGGTTCACGCCATTCTTCCACCTCAGCCACCCAAGTCACTGGGACCACAGGCGCCCGCCACCAAGCCTGGCTAATTTTTTGTATTTTTAGTAGAGATGGGGTTTCACCGTGTTAGCCAGGATGGTCTCAATCTCCTGACCCCGTGATCCACCTGCCTCAGCCTCCCAAAGTGCTGGGATTACAGGCGTGAGCCACCGCGCCCCGCACAAGCGCTTATTTCAATCTATCCTGGCTTGGCCCGAGTCCTGGAGTGCCATGGGTCCGCAAAGGTTCATAAAGTCCCATTCACTGACACCAGGGTAACCCTCTCAGTGCACAATACTCCCTCTACCAAGAAGCTGGTGCAGGCGCCTGAGGGTCTCTGCCACAGCAGGCCGAGTGCTGCTCACAAGGCGGACAGGCTCAGAGCGCGTACACCTACCTCCTCAGGCCCGCCAACACCACGAACTGTCCTTGGGGGCTCCAGAAGATGGTGTTTGCTTGCTGCTTGTCGAACATCTCTGAAAGGAAAGAGAGCGCCCGTCACGAGCTGCGAGGCTTCCACGGTGCCGGGGCCGCCAAGGCTAGAGGACTTGGCTGTAGCTCAAGCTGCCCACGTGGGCAGAGCCAGTAATGCCGAACCACCTCGGAAAACAGTTTTACAAAGTCCATCGCTAAGTACCCCGAGTCACAATCCACACTTTAAATGGGGAAAAAAAAGAGAAGATATGACAGGGGTACTTCAAAACAAGACTATCTTATTTCCTGAGGTAACTGGACAAAGAACTCAATTTACGGCAAATGTTCACTGCTGCAGGGTCCCCAGCAGGGAGAAGACGTCAGAGATACGTGACCCTGAAAGACTAAAGCCACTCTCCTAGCGACAAGGCGTCTTTGGATAAGCTATGCTTGTTGAAACTGACTAGTCATCACCTTTCCAGGTACTAACTCTTACTTCCAGGAGGGATCTCAGGCAGAGCCACGGGAGCGGGGAGAAGGCCAGCTGGGGCTGGGCTCAAGTCCCCCTCAGAGCACATGCTCCCTGCGTCTCAGACAGAGCTGACAACCTGTGGCCTCTCTCTCCTCAGCCTGCGGTACATCCAAAAAAAGAGGCGTGGGGCAGGCTGATGTGGGGAGAAGGGGAGGAGACGGGGCAGGGCAATGTACCCTGGCAGGGGCAGGGGTCCAGACTTGTACAAACGAAAACCCCAACAGTCACGGGAATGGGACAGAGCCCACACAGTGGCCCCAGAGTCCATGCCAAACCTCAGGAGAGCCATGTCACACTACACGTTTGGAAGGTACAAGGTGCCTCTGCTTGCCGTACGTTTTATGACCTAGAAGACTTACGCAAGTCTCTGGACAGTCTGCAACTGCCCATATGTTTACATCAACCGGAATTAATGAAACAGCCAATTGTGATCCACTGCCAACTGAGGGCACCACACACCCTGCCAAGCTCCAGCAAAGTGAAAACTAAACTCCTCACAGAATCATGCTGCGAAAGGTGCGGCCAGGAGATTCCAACCCCTTCCAAGTACAGGGCCAAACCCATGGCTCTGCAGGAGGGCACCTGGCAGCCAGAGTCCTGTGGGTGAGGAACACAGCCCATCACCACCTCCCGGCTGCCACACACACACCACGCCTGTGAAGCAACAAGCAATGGCTCATTCAATCCCCGCGGGCACCGGGCTCTATGCTGAGTAGAGACCCCAGGATGAAGTGAGGAGCTGAGGGCACAGGCGGCAGCTACCATGAGACGGGAGAGCGTCCCCGCACCACTGAGGAGCGAGCCCCAGGTGGGTGCAGTGTGGTGCCCCTGGAACCAGGTGCACGGGGCAGGGCATAGCCGTGTGCAACAGCTCTGCACACCCTGGTCAGAGGCACCCGACTCAGACTGGGGACTGGCAGGAGCATGTCCACAGGAAGTGACCCTGAGTCCAGGGACGACAGCTACAGCCAGAAGGGAAAAAGCTTCACTCCAGACGATGGCAGAGAATGGAAGCCTTAGAAATACTTGCTGAAACGTGAGGGCCCAACGGGGCTCAGAGAAGCACCCCACAAGGAGGCAGCACCTCCAGGCCATCGCTCACTTCATCAGCCAAGCCCACAACACCCCACTCATAGGCGAGTCCCGGCCTGCCCAGCAGTGGTCCTAGGCCAGTCAAATGCTCACTGCTGGGCAGAAACTGAGTCATGATCCATGCTGACCTGTTCAGAAGAGAAAAAGGGACTAGGCTACTTACTGATGAGTTCAATTTTCCCGTTGTTTTTGACGTGGTAGAAAGACACAGATATCCGCGGAGCCTCTCCATGCAGCACGGCAAACTTACTTCCATTTGGTTCCCAGGCAAAGGCTATGATGGTTTCTAAAATGGACAAAACAGACCACTCCCTTTTTAGTCAACTCAGAACACAATGCTCTTGATCAGTTAAAATGTTCACTACTCAACCAAGAGAAATATCCTCCAACGTTTAAAAGTTCATTAAAAGGACCAGAGAGCAAGCAACAGCAGGGAAGGTGCACATTCCTGGAGTTTCAGAGACAGCTGCTTCCACTCATGTGGAGTGACCTATGTGAAACTGCTCTCTCCCTGAGCGGGACACCGGGACCCCCACGGCGGGACTCCCACGGCAGGACGCCCACAGCGGGACCGCAGGACCCTGACGTGGGCAGCTGTGGGCGCCGCTTCCCTCGCACCCAGTGTGGCACCTACAGTGGGATCCTCACTTCCAGTCTCCTACCTGGAAAGGTGGCCAGGTTTCACGTTTTCTCACCTCTCTATTTTTGTCCTTCCTTCCTCCTTTTTTCCATGGCAAAACAAAAAGCCTAACCAGAACACAGGCTGAATCTCTTCTCTCTTTTTTTTAGACAGGGTCTTGCTCTGTCACCCAGGCTGGAGTGCAGGGGCACAATCTCAGTTCACTGCAACCTCTGCTCCTGGGCTCAAGTGATCCTCCCACTTCAGTGTCTGGAACAGCTGGGACTACCGCTGCCCACCACGCCTGGTTAATTTTTTTATTTTTTTGGTACAGAGAGGGTCTCACTACATTGCCCAGGCTCTAAACACATTCTATGACCTGGAGATGGCTACTCATGGTGCGGGCTCACAGTCCTGACTCCGTTGCTCAGACAATCCCTTGCATGGAAGTGTTAAAAGCCAAGAGTAAACAGCACAGAGGCCCCATTCACCTCAAAGTGACTAAAATACAACTTGCCTTTCATTTCGACCACATCCACAGGTACCTGTTTCTCCCTCATTCGGAAAATTTCAAAATTTGTGACAACACCCTGTATAAAAAAAAGGGGGAAGGGGTGACATTTTGGACAGTGCAACTATGAGACAAAGGTTCAAATCAAAGGTCAACTTCACAATGAAAGATTCAGTGTGCACGCTTGGTTCACACACACGAGCATCTGCAGTGATAAAAGAAACAGCCCTCAGGACGGAAGACGGTTCAGTTGGAGGGTAACTGCCGGCGCCACGTCTACCGGCAGCCACTGGACATGCACGAAGTAACTCTGACCCAGATCCCACCTCCAGAAGCCGCCCTGCCCGCCACACTCGGGCACAAGCAGTCCCAGGGTCCTCACTGCACCCTGCGGACCAGGATCCCGAGGGCCATAAAGGCTCACCAATGGGGCTGGTTAGACCGTTTCAGACAGTGGGGTGTCTGGTAGCCATAACCTTCAAGAAGTCCTGCCCTCCTCCAGCAGTCTAAGGGGAAACTGCCCTGACGTCCATCAACAAAGGAAGGAGGCCAAGAAATGTGGTCCACCAGACAAGAGATTACTGTTCAGACTCAGCACCACGGACCAGCCGTGGGAACACTGAGCTACGTGAAGATCAGACACAGAAGGCGGCATATTATCCGATTCCAGCTGTGTGTCCAGAACAGGGAAATCACTGACATTCGTGATGCCAGGAGCTGGGCAGAGAAGCTGCTAATAGGCATGGTGTTTCTTTGTAGGGTGACAAAAACATTTCTTATTTTTTATCTTTTAAAAATTATCTGTAGACATGGGGTCTCACTGTGTTGCCCAGGCTGGTCTGAAACTCCTAGTCTCAAGCTATCTTCCCTCCCACCCCGGGAGCCACCGCGCCCAGCCAATGAAAATGTTCTGAAATGAGCGGTGCTGGCTGCACAACTCTGAACACACAAAAAGCCACTGAACCAGTTCGCCACTCTAAAGGGGTGTTTTAAGGCATGTGAATTACCTATCAATTAAAACTTCTTTAACACAAAACAAAGAGGAATACTTCCATTAGAGGGAAAACTCAGGAATTTTTTTTCTTTTTTTTTTGAGACAGAGTCTGGCTCTGTCGCCAGGCTGGAGTGCAGTGGCGCAATCTCTCAGCTCACTGCAACCTCCGCCCCCTGGGTTCAAGCAATTCTCCTGCCTCAGCCTCCCGAGTAGCTGGGATTACAGACGCACGCCACCATGCCCAGCTAATTATTGCACTTTTAGTAGAGATGGGGTTTCACCATGTGTGCCAGAATGGTCTCAATCTCTTGACCTCGTGATCTGGCCACCTTGGCCTCCCAAAGTGCTGCGATTACAGGCATGGGCCACTACACCCAGCCAACTCAGGCAATTTTTTTGATAAAATAAGTATTAAATGATCAACCACCAAAAAAAAAAAAAAATCTGGATATACTACTCTTTGTGCTCAGAAAGACAATAGTATTCTCAGCTGGGCACAATGGCTCACGCTTGTAATCCCAGCCCTCTGGGTGGCCAAAGTGGGCGGACCTGAGGTCAGGAGTTCAAGACCAGCCTGGCCAATATGATGAAACCCTGTCTCTACTAAAAATACAAAAATTAGCCGGGCCTGGTGGCGGATGCCTGTAGTCCTAGCTACTTGGGAGGCTGAGGCAAGAGAATCGCTTGAGCCCAGGAGGCGGAGGCTGCAGTGAGCCAAAATCACGCCATTACACTACAGCCTGGTGACAGCGAGACTCCGTCTCAAAAACAAACACAACAAAACAAAATCCATTAACAACCTCCAAACAATACGGTGGCCACTTCAGAGCTCAGGATAACGAATTGCCAGTTCCCGAGGGAATCTACATACCTGGGTGCCTTTCGGAGTCCTATCTACTTTCACACACAAGTAATCTCCGTTCTTCTGCCAGTGGAGCTTGCAATCCACCACGTTGAACAGGTTCCTCACGCGGATCTCTTGCCTGGTAGGGAGCTGCATCAGGGTTACCCTGGCTGGAATATCTTTGTCTTCAGGCACCCAGAAGGCGATTATGTTACCACCAGGAGACCAAGAAAAGTCTCTGCACGACAGGAAAATAAAACGCTAAAGCAAAGGCCAAGTGATGAAACTGAAAAGCAGAAGAAAATAAAACAACTCATTTGCTATACAGAAGCTCAATGCTGTTATAACTGACGCTGAGCACTCCCGCCGCGCAGCTTCACAGGTCCTCGCCAGGACCCTGGGGCACTACCGCGCTCACTGTGACAGGGAATGAATGCAGACAGAGTATTAGCAACCCCACCATCACACACAGATTCATAGGGACTCCAGCCTACGCTCTGTCAGCCCACTCTTAAGACACCGCACACTGCTGCTTTGACGCAAGTAAGTTGTAGGCTGGTTGACCCGGCTATGACGTCATCTGAAGATTAATTAAGGTGCAAATGGGGAAACCGGCAAATCAAGTATAAGGAATGAGCAAGAAAAAGGGCAACTCCCAGGCCGGGCGCGGTGGCTCAAGCCTGTAATCCCAGCACTTTGGGAGGCCGAGACGGGCGGATCACGAGGTCAGGAGATCGAGACCATCCTGGCTAACACGGTGAAACCCCGTCTCTACTAAAAAATACAAAACACTAGCCGGGCGCGGTGGCGGGCGCCTGTAGTCCCAACTACTCGGGAGGCTGAGGCAGGAGAATGGCGTGAACCCGGGAGGCGGAGCTTGCAGTGAGCTGAGATCCGGCCACTGCACTCCAGCCTGGGCGGCAGAGCGAGACTCTGTCTCAAAAAAAAAAAAAAAAAAAAAAAAAAAAAGAAAAAGGGCAACTCCCTCCACTGTATCAACCTCTCTACAGAAAAGCTGCTGTAAGGAACGAACGATCCTGAGCTCACCTACATGAAAAACAGCTTTATACACGCTACGTGCTGTTTTGCATTTACTGAGAACGAACGTCCTGGTCTTCTCATTTTATAAGCCATAATTTTGCCCAAGAATGTAAAAATGAAAGAAGACATGTCAATGTCCTTGGATTGCTGGTAGTTAACTGCTATAATACTGACCAGTCCCAAGTTTTCTGATAAATAAAAACGTGCCCATTCTTTGATGGTGAAAATGAGCTGAAGGCTCCCCAAACTCTGCCTCAGACAGAAGAGCAATAGGAAAACCTTTCGCCTAAGCAGAGTCCCCTCTCTTCCTTAAGGCTGGAAACCCCCCTAGTTTCTAGGTCAAAGACAAGGTAAATGGAAGGAAGCCGACTCAAGGCTCTGGCCTTGAAGATTCATTTCTGGGCACAGGAAAGGGGTCACTGAAGTGGTGCCTTGAGGGTGGTGGGCCCAGCACTGAGCAGCCTTGCCCATCGACCCAAGCCTCCATCCTGTCGTCCAGAACAAACTCACCTTAGGCTGGGCATGGTGGCTCACACCTGTAATCCCTGCACTTTGGGAGGCTGAGGCGGGCAGGCAGATCACTTGAGGTCAGGAGTTCAAGACCAGCCTGGCCAACATGGTGAAACCCCGTTTCTTCTAAAACATACAAAAAATTAGGCGTGGTGGTGGTTCGCCTGTTAATTCCAGCTACTCGGGAGGCTGAAGCACCAGAATAGTTTGAACCTGGGAGGCGCACCACTATACTCCAGCCTGGGCAACAGAGCAAGACTGCGTCTCAAAAAAGATTTTAAAATGGCCGGGTGTAGTGGCTCACGCCTGTAATCCCAGCACTTTGGGAGGCTGAGGTGGGCAGATCACTTGAGGTCAGGAGTTCTGAGACCAGCTTGGCCAACACAGTGAAACTGTCTCTGTGAAAAATACAAAAATTAGCTAGGCATGGTGGTGGGCACCTGCAGTCCCAGCTACTCGGGAGGCTGAGGCAGAAGAATCACCTGAACCCAGGAGGTGGAGGTTGCAGTGAGCGGAGATCATACCACTGCACTCCAGCCTGGGTGACGGACCAAGACTCTGTCTCTTTAACAACAAAAAAAAGCTGACTGCTAAAGGAGAGAGCGCAAATAAAGGAAACCAACTGCAATGGACCACGTCTGTGTCCTCCGAATTCACAGGGTGAAATTCTAACCCCCTGGGTGATGGCATGGGGTGGGGCCTTTTGGGGGTGGGAGGTCCTGAGGGTGAAGCCCTCGGCAATGAGATGACAGCTTTTACAGAAGAGGCCCCGGAAGCCTTCTTCCGGGAAGGCTGGACTGAGGGGCCGTCCATGAGGAGGGAGGTGGGCCCTCACCAGATGGTCTGCAGGCACCTTGACCTCGGGCTCCCAAGCTCCAGAACTGGGAGAAAGAAATCTCTGCTGTCATAAGCCACCCCGCCTATGGTATTGTGTTAAGCAGCCTGAACACAAGAAGACACCAAATTGATAAGAATACTCACTTTATCCCAGAGATCTTCAAACTCTTCTTGTCCAAAAGACCCATAGACTGCCCAAAAAAAAGGAAGGCTAAAGTTGAGTCAAATCATGTCAGTGTCTCAGAAGCACACTTAACTTTTTACAAAAGGAAACCAGAGTCTGATGTGAGTTTGCCTAGAGGGCAGCGCACACAGAGGATGACAATGATTCCACCCAACCACCCACCACCGAGAACTGCAGTTCTGAAGCCCACTGCATTAACTCTCATCCAGGACCCCCCATGGCTGCGCCAGGGGGGCAGGAGTGACTGAAGAGCTCTGCCCAGAGCAAGGTTTGTTAAAAAGGCACAGGAGACAGGACTTTCCTACGCATCTGTGAAACCTCCTCCTCCTCTTCTAGCACAAATACGGAAAAGCACCACACCCCAGTTACAAGCAAGGATGGGACGGGGCGTTTTCCATCACCGGGACCACTTACAGGAGTTTCATAGATGCTAAGCGTATCCAGGGTCATTCTGGCAAAGAATTTGCCATCGTGGCTCCACCTAAGAAGAAGAAACAGAAACGCCAAGGTGTTCCAATGAAAAGACAAAGGCTACAGAGCTCGTTACAATGGTCCACTTACTTAAAAATAGGCCAATGGGCTGAGCTCTCACAGTGAAAACCTCTCTTCTTGTGCCCTGTAAGGATGTCCCAGATGATTATGGCCTGAGGGTCATCCTGCGTGTCCATCAGGGGGCTAAAGGTCACCAGGTACCTAGAAGAGAGGGGCCACACTGTATGCTACCCTCCTCTCACGAGAGGATCGCAGTCTGTCTGTGCGGCCAGAACACGCGGTCAGAACTCGTGGAACCAACTCTCTCCCGCAACCCCACACTGCCCGGCCCCAAGAGTTCCAAGCGGAAGAGGGAAGCAGCAGCGCTTGTTCATTCTGGTGTCAATACACTGCAGACACTCTGGTTTCTCCAAGATCAGCACAGAAAGATCTCACAGGCCCCACACAAAAGGCTGCTGAGTGATCTAGAGGGAGGCACAGTGTGGAATTCTATCTTTACTCATGTTTCATTAAGACTAACAAGGTAGGCTGGGCGCAGTGGCTCACGCCTGTAATCCCAGCACTTTGGGAGGCCAAGGCGGGCGGATCACAAGGTCAGGAGATCGAGACCACGGTGAAACCCCGTCTCTATTAAAAATACAAAAAATTGGCTGGGCGCAGTGGCTCACGCCTGTAATCTCAGCACTTTGGGAGGCCGAGACGGGCGGATCACGAGGTCAGGAGATCGAGACCATTCTGGCTAACATGGTGAAACCCCGTCTCTACTAAAAAAAATACAAAAATTAGCCGGGCCCGGTGGCGGGCGCCTGTAGTCCCAGCTATACGGGAGGCTGAGGCAGGAGAATGGCTTGAACCTGGGAGGCGGAGCTTGCAGTGAGTGGAGATCATGCCACTGCACTCCAGCCTGGGCGACAGAGCAAGACTCCGTCTCAAAAAAAAAAACCACAAAAAATTAGCCGGGCGCGGTGGTGGGCACCTGTGGTCCCAGCTACTCAGGAGGCTGAGGCAGGAGAATGGCGTGAACCCGGGAGGCGAAGCTTGCAGTGAGCTGAGATCCGGCCACTGCACTCCAGCCTGGGGGACACAGAGAGACTCCGTCTCAGAAAAAAAAAAAAAAAGACTAACAAGGTAAAAAAATACGACTGGGCGCATTGGCTCACACCTGTAATCCCAGCACTTTGGGGGGCAGAGGCAGGCAGATCACCCAAGCTCAGGAGTTCAAGACAAGCTTGGCCAACCATGGCCAACCAAGCTTTAACATGGTGAAACCCTGTCTCTACTAAAAATACAAAAATTAGCCAGGCATGGTGGCAGGCACTTGTAATCCCAGCTGCTCAGGCAGCTGAGACAGGAGAATAGCTTGAACCCGGGAGGTGGAGGTTGCAGTGAACCGATACTGTGCCATTACACTCCAGTCTGGGCGACAAGTGAAACTCGGTCTCAAAAAAAAAAAAAAAAAAAAGTCCCATCCAGTTTGAAAGCCAGCACAGGTCTGATGGGAAACTTCAGAGGCTGGGGGCTCCTCTCAGCCATGATTTACCTGACTGCTGGTTTGTCTGGAGCTACTGCACCTGCTCACTCAGTTCACACAAAGTGTGTAACAGACGGTCCCTTACAACACCAGAGGAGAAGGCAGACACAACCCGTGAGGGCGAAAACAGTGGCCCCAGCTCGTCCTCACACTGCCTTCCACAACTGCCCCTTTCCCTAGCAGAGCTCCAACAGCCGGATTAGCTAGATCAAAAACCACGGCTCGGCCAGGTGCAGTGGCTCATGCCTGTAATCCCAGCACTCTGGGAGGTCAAGGCAGGAGGATCACTTGGCACCAGGGGTTCAAGACTACCCTGTGCAACAAAGTGAGACCCCCCCCCAATCTCTACAAAAAAATAAACAAAATTAGCCATATGTCATGGCGTGTGCTTGTGGTCCCAGCTACTCAGGAGGCTGAGGTGGGAGGACCGCCTGACCCTGGGAGGCTGGGGTTGCAATGAGCCTGCAATGGGGCCACCGGGTGGCGCCAAGCCTGGGTGACAGAGGCAGGAAAATTTATCTGTAAAATATGTGACCTTAGACTAGATCCTGAACTGAAGGAAAGTAAATATTATACAGAACATTATTAGATCAAGTAATAAAATCAGAATATGGCAATACATTAAAGTATTCAACGAATGTTAAATCCCTGAAGTTAGCACCTGCACTGTGGTCATGCTAACAAAATCCTATTTCCAGGAATACACATTAAGGGCTGAAGGGACACGTTACTTCAAATTACTCCCAAATGGCTCAGGAAAAAATATCTGTGTAGGAGATGACGACATAAATGCAACCAAAATATCTGTGTAGGAGATGACGACATAAATGCAACCGAACGTGAGATCTCAGTAAAAAGCATACTAGCGTTCTCCTTACTCCTATATTTTTCTACTAAGTTTGAAATGCTGCAAAATGAAAGATCACCTGTAGAAGGCTGGCATGGGGTGAAAAGCATAGACTCCAACAGCCGGATTAGCTAGATCATCTTTTTTCTAGCAGCTTACCTTTCACAAGGTGAGAAGTCAATGAGCTGAACCCCTTGGTGGCTGAATCTCTGAATTTGCTTGAATTTCTCTCCCCCCCATAGAGCAATGCCTCTTTGATGAAAGGTAGCCAGATAGGTGCCCTTAGGAGACCAACGCACATATGTCTCTGTCCATCTCTGCAGAAAAAGGCAGTGCCAACATTAATACAACAAAATGGCAAACACAAAGACTCCTCCTACAATGAATCTATTCTGCAAACTCTTTCTTTCTTTCTTTCTTTATGTTTTTTGGAAGGGAGTCTCGCTGTCTCCCAGGCTGGAGCACAGTGGCATGATCTCGGCTCACTGCAAGCTCCGCCTCCCAGGGTCACGCCATTCTCCTGCCTCAGCCTCCAGAGTAGCTGGGACTACAGGCGCCTGCCATCATGCCCAGCTAATATTTTGTATTTTTAGTAAAGACGGGGTTTCACCGTGTTAGCCAGGATGGTCTCGATCTCCTGACCTTGTGATCCACCCGCCTCGGCCTCCCAAGTGCTGGGATTACAGGCTTGAGCTACCGCGCCTGGCCTATTCTGCAAACTCTTAACTGAAATACACAAAGCCTGTTCACTTCTCAGGATTTACTTCAAAGCTGGAAGAGGAATAAAAGTTATTTTCAGAAAGTAATCTCAAAGAAAATATAACATCACCTGCTCTTCCAGTTTTCTGATAGAAACAAAGTTCCACTTTGTTAAGGAAATATGGGAGAGGTGAGTCCCCGCCCCCAGCGGCAGCAAATACACACCGCTCTTTCTTCAATTGAGACAGGGTCTTTTACGTCATTCCAGAATATGGAAGTGCGGTCTCCACTCTCAAAAATCACACTGTACTGATCTCTGCATTCTGCCTCTTCAAGCCAGTAACGTAAGTTCCCCTTAAAAAAAAAAAAAGGCAAGGAATATAACATTTCATTAATTTTAATAAAAAACTCATTCACAACTACTGCTCTTAAAGATATGACAAATTCAGTCCACACCTTAACTCCCAAGTCACACTCTAACCTCAAGTCAAGACACCATCCAGCATTTCTTTTCTTTTTTTTTGAGACAGGGTCTCGCTCTGTTGCCCAGGCTGGAGTCCAGTGGCACAATCATAGCTCACGGTAGCCTCAACCTCCCAGCTCACGGTGATCCTCCCACCTCAGCCTCCCAAGTGCTGGGAAAACAGGTGAATGCCAGGTCTGGCTAATTTATGTATTTATTTACTTTTTGTAGAGAGGGGGGTCTCACTTTGTTGTCCAAGCTGGTCTTGAATTCCTGGGCTTACGCCATCCTCCCACCTCAGCCTCCCTAAGTGCTGGGATTACAGGTGTGAGCCACCACACCCAGCAGCATTTCTTTAAACCGCTGAGATGCAGGTTTCAGGCCACTCACCAGGTCTTTGAAAGGCTGTTTCTCTGGAATATCCCACTCATCACTGATGGTCATATACCTGGAGGAGAAAGGAAACTGCTGAGCCCCACGTCCTGATGACTAGAAAGAGCACCCGTGGGGGTCCGGCATGGCCCTGCTGCGCTCCAGCCTGCCCACCCCAAGGGCTGTGACTGGCATAACGGGGAGGGGTGTTGCAGGCCAGAAGCATGGGGCAGGGCTATGAAACGGCCCTGTGGCAGCCTGACCAGAAAGGACGTGAACAACCTGACAGGCACCAGCACCCACTGAGAAGCACCAAGCCACCCACACACAGCCGCTCACTCGCACGTCAATGTCTACTTCCTTGTGGCCAAGTCTGAACTCACTTGTCAAAATCTGTGAAGAGGTTGACCCGGAACGTGTGCTGCTTGTCAAGCTTGTAGCCGTCGGCGTTCTTCACAGCATCCACAGCGTGGGCCGGGGACGCGTACTCCAGGAAAATATACCTGAGTGAGACAGGGCCATTGGCACACGCGCACACTGTAAGGTTAGGCAGGTACGCGCTGCCTGCCCCACTCCTCTCCACGGACAAG
This sequence comes from Theropithecus gelada, assembly GCF_003255815.1. NCBI lineage: Eukaryota > Metazoa > Chordata > Mammalia > Primates > Cercopithecidae > Theropithecus > Theropithecus gelada. Next base: position 51,580,344 of record NC_037670.1, on the reverse strand, counting down.
CCCTCCGTGCCAGGAGTCTCTGTGCTACTCTTCCTGCCTCGAGCTTAAGGCAGTCACACGGGGCACAGACCCACAGCCAGGGAGCTCCTAAGTGAGGGAAACCCTAACCAGAAGATCCAAAGTCTTTAGTTTTGTTATCATAAATTATAGAAAAGTTAATCAAAAAGTCCGTTATTTTTACTGTAGCAATGGTTTCGTGATATGTACACATCAAAATCTATTAAATTGTATACTTTAAAACTATGCAGATTTATTGTATATCAATTATCTCCAGAGCTGTTTAAAAAAAAGTCTTGGCCAGGCGCGACGGCTCACACCTGCAATCCCAGCACTTTAGGAAGCCAAAGCGGACAGATCACTTGAGGTCAGGAATTGGAGACCAGCCTGGCCAACATGGCAAAACCTCTCTCTATTAAAAATACAAAAATTAGCCAAGCATGGTGGTGCAAGCCTGTAATCCCAGCTACTTGGGAGGCTGGGGCAGGAGAATTGCTTAAACCTGGGAAGCGGAGGCTGCAGTGAGCCAAGATCACGCCACTGTCCTCCAGCCTGGGCAACACAGTGAGGCTCTGTCTCAGAAAAAAAAAAAAAAAAAAAATTAAAAATAGTCTAGGCCAGGTGCGGTGGCTCACGCCTGTAATCCTAGCACTTTGGGAGGCCAAGGTGGGCGGATCACAAGGTCAGGAGATCAAGACCATCCTGGCTAACATGGTGAAACCCCGTCTCCACTAAAAATACAAAAAAAATTAGCCAGGCGTGGTGGTGGGCACCTGTACTCTCACCTACTTGGGAGGCTGAGGCAGAATGGCATGAACTCGGGAGGCGGAGTTGCAGTGAGCCGAGATCACGCCACTGCACTCCAGCCTGGGCGACAGAGCAAGACTCTGTCTCAAAAAAAAAAAAAGGTCTAATATTGTGTATTACAGGCAAGATTAGAAAGGACCTCAGAGAATGTTTCACTGTAACATGAGTAGCTGAGGGTCAAGAGGCCATCCCTCAATCGACTGCCCAACACAGAAAATACAGCAGCATTACCTGCATTTGATAATTTTTCTAGAAACTAAAACTATTCTAGTTTTTACTTCACTTATTTTAGAGACAGTCTTGTTCTGTCACCCAGGCTGGAGTGCAGCTACGTTATCATACCTTACTGCAGCCTCCAACTCCTGGCCTCAGGCTTCAAGAGTGTTGGGAGTTAAGGCGTAAGCCACGATGCTGGTCTATTCTAGGTAATTTAAACAAACTTTAAAACCTTAACTTAAACTTTATCATCTTCTCATTCACTGCTCTGGAGAGCTTCCAGCTGAGGGCGGCCTGAAGAAGTGAACGGCCCACGTGCCTGGGCGAGGCAGGAGCTGTCTTTGCAGGGAGCTCCTGTGACACTCCCTCATCACGACGTGCCAGACACAGATGAGACTTCTCCCACGGGAGAACACTCACCCTTTCGTCTTCCCATCCTCTTCAGGATAAAAATCATTTGTGATTTTCCCAAACTTGGAAAAGATCTTGTGGATGACATTTTTGAGCTTCTCAAGTCGGTCAGGTCCCACCTGAGGGACGTTGTCCACTACAATCACCGAATCAATTCCGTCCGCTTCCTGGGGCCGGTCTTTGAGGACATCTCCCAGTAATTCTGAACCAGAGAGAGATTTTTCAAATGATCATTTTTACCAAGAAAAATATTAATACATTAACTGAGCACCCTAAACAAGTCTCCAAGAAGAGCCAATGCTTCACTGTGAGCAAAAGAAATCCCAACCCTGGCTTGGTTCAGATTTTAAACACGAGTTGCGGGGACTGGAATGCTCCTCTCTCCCTTTGATGGAAATGTAAACAGTCAAGATAGGTCAATTAAGTTCTGGCAATAACCAAAGACTACAAAAGAATAACAACAAAAAGATTTTAACAACGCAAAATGCAAATGAAAAAGACAGTCTAAAGAATATCCAATATTAGAGCTTCCAGAGATCCCTAGATTTTGAAAGGTTTCTAGCAACGTCTAGGCAGAATCCCATCGCAATGTCAGTGAAAACTGACTTTTTACGGAAGATTTCAGCAAACAAGTAAATATTTAAATGCTCAGTATATTCACAGCACATTTGTGTTGTGAATACAAATTACTAGAAATTATTCAAGGAGGAACCTCTCTCGAGTGAATTGGGATGAAAGTAGTAACTCTTCTCCCACCTCCTGTTCCTGGTGATGTTCATGTTTTCAGGCCGTGTACTGGATGGCCATTCACAAGTGAATCAAGAAAAAAAAACAGAGGAGGCACGCCTGGGGTGAGCTTCCCCACCTCTCTCCACTGCAAACGGCCCATCAACAGGCACCTTCGTCCGGAACAACTCCTTGCCCAATATTCCTTATATTAAAAAGCTCTAAGGATAAACAACCAAACTGCAGGAGACAAGGACACAGCAAAGTGTTTTTCCGACTCACACAACACTCAACACAACACTTCTGACACCAGATGTGGGGCCCACATCAAGCAGTTTTCCAGGGGCCGCCAGCTGGGTGTCCTCTACTTAATCCAATTCAGACATGATCTACCGGAAATCAGCACCAGATCCCATAGGCTGAAGGCTCAGTCCCAAAGACTGGTCCCTGTTTCAGATGGCAATCGCAAGTAGTGGGCTGTCACCTCCACTTCTGACCAACAAGCTACAAAGCAGGGCTCCCACTACCCTCCGCTTCTTGGGTTCCATTAATTTGCTACAGCAGCTTACAGAATTCAGGTAGCTAGGTTTGCCAGCTTATTATCACGGACGTTACAGAGGATACAGACGAACAGGCAGATGGAGGAGAAGCGCAGAGCCTCCCTATGCTCTCCAGGCCGCCACCCTGCAGGAGCCTCCACCTGTTCCCACACGTGGAGCCCCCGGAACCTGGTCCTTTTTGGTGTCTAGGAAGATCTCATTACGTGGGCATAATTAATGACATCACTGAGCACCGGTGATCAACTCAACTTTCAGCCTCTTCCTTCTGGGGGGCAGGGGGAACCCTAAAAGTTCCCGCCCTCTAATCACGTGGTTGGTTCCCTGGCAAGGAGTCCCAGCCATCAATCATCTCACTTGTCTACAAAAAGACACTTATCACTTTGGAGATTCCAAGTGTTTAGACGTTGTGTGCCAAGAACCAGGGCAGAGCCCAAATACACATTTCTTATTATATCACAAAGAGGCTTTTAGAAAAACACTATCAGGGCAGAGACCTGCACTTAAACTAGGAGACTGGAGAATATACAAGTTTCTGAAACAGCTTTTTTTTTTTTTTTTTTTTTTTTTTTTTAAGAGACAGGGTCTTGTTATGCTCCCCAGGCTAGCCTTGAACTCCTGGGCTCTAGCAACCCTCCTGCCTCAGCCTCCCAAGTAGGAGGGACTACAGGTGGGAGCTGCCATGCCCACAGAGTTTAAGTAACAGTATTTTTTTCTTAGTGGTACGTGAAGCTGTCCTCAATGTGATGAAATGCCTCGCAGGACTTTTGGAAAGCATCACATAGTCAGAATTCAGGACAAGGCCAAGCTCAGTGGCTCACACCTGTAATCCCAGCATTTTGGGAGGCCAAGGCAGGCAGATTACTGAGGCCAGGAGTTCAAGACCAGCTTGGCCAACATGGTGAAACCCTGTCCCTAATAAAAATACAAAAAAAAGGCCGGGCGTGGTGGCTCAAGCCTGTAATCCCAGCACTTTGGGAGGCCGAGACGGGCGGATCACGAGGTCAGGAGATGGAGACCATCCTGGCTAACATGGTGAAACTCTGTCTCTACTAAAAAAACACAAAAAAAACTAGCCGGGCGAGGTGGCGGTGCCTGTAGTCCCAGCTACTCGGGAGGCTGAGGCAGGAGAATGGCGTAAACCCGGGAGGCGGAGCTTCCAGTGAGCTGAGATCCGGCCACTGCACTCCAGCCTGGGCGACAGAGTGAGACGCCGTCTCAAAAAAAAAAAACAAAAAAAAAAAGATCCAAGCCTGGGGGTGGGCGCCTGAAATTCCAGCTCAAAAAATAATAGTAATTTCAACATACTAAATATGCAGATACCAGAAAATATTCTTCGCTTTATTTATCTCAAAAGTTGGCCGGGCATGGTGACTCACTCCAGCCTGGGCGACAGAGCAAGACTCCGTCTCAAAAAAAAAACACACAAAAAAAACTTTCAGAAATATTAAAAACTGACCAGGCATGGTGGCTCACGCCTCTAATCCCAGCACTTTGGGAAGCTGAGGAAGGCAAATCACTTGAGGCCAGGAGTTCGAGACCAGCCTGGCCAACATGGTGAAACCCCGTCCCTACTAAAAATACAAAAATTAGCCAGGAGTGGTGATGGGTGCCTATAATCCTAGCTGTTCAGGAGGCTGACGCAGGAAAATCGCTTGAACTGGGGAGGCAGAGGCTGCGGTGAGCCACTGTACCCCAGCCAGGGCAACAGAGTGAGACTCCATCTCAAAAAAAAAAAAAAAAGGAAAAATTGAAAATACTACCTTAAAAAATAATCTCCATTTTATTTTCAAAGATGCTAAAATTGAGAGGAACAAGAGATTTAAAAAAAAAAAAAAAAAAGGGAAAAAGGCAGTTGCCAGTCACTGCAGTGCCAGACACCCTGCTGTGGAAACTAGTCAAATCCCAGGATAACTTCTAAAGCACTTACCATACAATTAAATGGCCTGACAAGCCTGATCTGAATTTATACGGCTTGCAATAAAAAGCTTAGCTTTTACACAAACTGCGTACTCCTTCCCACAAGCTCAAAGCGTCTAGTCTAGGAGAACCAGCCCACACCTAGGAAGGAAACAAATGAAGTAACTACACCATGAAGACACATCGCCTTGATCACTCTCGGCCCAAGCATCAGTGACACGTGGCTCACAGACTCCCAACCTGTCTCCAGGAAAAAAAGAAGAGAACAATTCTCAACACTAAATAGCAAACAGAAAGAATAATTAATAATGCAAAAAAGACATTTAGAGTTAAAATCCTGATCAGCTGAAACATTAAACTGAAAGGATGATTACAGTTTGAGATGCTAATCTGCACCCAAAAAATAAGAAGGCAAGACAGGGACTCCGGGCCACCTTTGGTCTGCTCCTTGGAAGACTCGGCCCTTTTGGAAAGAACTGATACACTCATATACTATCTGGAAGACTCGGCCCTTTTGGAAAGAACTGATACACTCATATACTATCTGGAAGACTCGGCCCTTTTGGAAAGAACTGACACACTCATATACTATCTTGCACACTGACCCTGAAGGGCAGCTCTTCTCATAACGCACACAACCCACCTGCGTTACCACAATCAGGCGGGCCATGACAAAGCCTGCTTGCTGAGCCTTAGTCCTCAGGAACAGATGCCTCACCTGTCACTCTGGCCAACACTGCACCTTCAGGGCCACGTGGGACCCCTGAGGACCCACAGTCATCACCCAGCCTGGCGAACCTTGTGGTCATATTAGCATCCACTAACTCTTCCCAATTCCAGAAATAATTTACACATTAGAAATCTGTGAATTCGATGGGCTCAAATAATACTTTTAAAAAAATAGCAGAATTTCCAAGGGCTCAAAATAATCATTAAACCAAAAGTTTTGATTTTAAACTATAACAACAACTGAAGTGTTAGAAAGAACACTGTTCTGCCGGGCGCGGTGGCTCACGCCTGTAATCCCAGCACTTTGGGAGGCTGAGGTGGGCCGATCACAAGTTCAGGAGATCCAGACCACGGTGAAACCCCATCTCTACTAAAAATACAAAAAATTAGCCAGGCGCGGTGGCGGGCGCCTGTAGTCCCAGCTACTCGGGAGGCTGAGGCAGGAGAATGGCGTGAACCCGGGAGGCGGAGCTTGCAGTGAGCCGAGATCGTGCCACTGCACTCCAGCCTGGGAGACAGGGCGAGACTCCGTCTCAAAAAAAAAAAAAAAAAGAAAGAAAAAAAAGAAAAAACACTGTTCTGAGCAGGAGAGTCTGGTGAGCCACGCACAGCGAACCCACTGCGAATTCTCAGCAGCCTACTCCACCTTCAGGGACACATTTCCTCAGGACTGAGGGGCGCAGACTAGATGTTCCCAAAGTCTTCATTAGTTTGTGGTGTTCTTCCTGCTTTTCATGCTAAAATGTCTTCTATGAAAAAAAAAAGTGTAATATAATAATGGCCACAGTAACTGACAGCCTTTTTGTTTTTTAATTTTTCACTTTTTGAGACAGGGTCTCACTCTGTCACCCAGGCTGGGGTGCAGCAGTGGGATCTTGGCTCACTGCAACCTCCACTCCTGGGTTCACGCTATTCTCGTGCCTCAGCCTCCCAAGTACCGGAGACTACAGGTGTGCACCACCACACCTGGCTGATTTTTGTATTTCTGATAGCCTGTTAAAAATACGTTTCAATTATAAGTTGGCAACTCCACGTTATTCCCTAAATTGTCTTGGTGTATATCTGGCTGCGTCAGCAAGGGTATTTTTATTTTTCTCACTCCAGTATTAACTTAGCCAATCCGCAGAGGCTGATGTGTTTCTCAACTTAAAGGCTTAAGAGAGCTAAAAACAAAAGAAGAACAAATGAGACCAGCTCTCATCAGAAGTCACTTTAGGAAAAGAGCTCTCTGAGGCAGGAAGCAGAAATATGCCTGTAAATCCAATCAAGGTTGAGACGAAGGCAAAGCAGGCTGTTATCAACAATATTAAAACCTGGAAAAATAACTCGCCTTACAGGTTTAGCAGAGGGGATAAAGGAGAACCAAACTGGAATTTGACAGGGTCTGCCTGTACCATTAGGGAAGTCTCCTGGAGACGGACAATTGTGCGGGGCAGGAGGACAAAATCACCGGCTCTGCGACAACCTGTTCCTCCGATCCAGACCTTGGGAGGTCTGACTGGTCAGCTGGGACACGCAGACCCGCAAACCTGACACCGGGTCTTCGGTTTTTGCCGTAACCCCAGCTGCTACACTCACAGCACACCCAGCCAGAACAGAGTACCCCGTGTGCACTCTCCCACCCTCTCAGATTTCCGGTTGTCATGCAAATCCCTGGCTCACGAAGTTAGCTCCATCCTGTCCCCTTTTTTAGGAAAGAAAAGGGGAGGCGCTGGGGTCTCAGAACGTCTCTAGGGCACTCGGGAACCCCTCCCTCGGTGGCTTTCCAGGAACACACGGACACCCTCGCTGGAACTTCTGCACGAACCAGTGGCACAGCCCGACGACATCTCCCACCTCCGGAACCCCAGTCACGCTCCCGCGCCGCTCGCCAGCCCTGCCCCGGGCGCCCTCACCTTCCTCGCTCACGTCGTCCACGAAGTCCTCGGGGTCGCTGAAGGAGGGCTCGTCCGCGTCGCCGTTCTCCAGCGCCCGGGGCTCGGCCTCGGCCGCGCTGCCCTCGTTTCCTCCCGCGTCCTCGGACGCCGCCTGGGCCCGGCTGTCGGCGCGCTTGTCCCGAGCCTGCTCTCCCGGGGCCTCGCCCTGTGCCGGGACAGGGGGCTCAGCGTGCGACCCAGGCGGTTCCTCGGTTGCCGGCGGCGAGAGCGACTCGGACGGGCCGGAGGCCGCCTCTGCCTCGGCCGCCGGCTCGGTCCTCACCTCCGGCTCCGGCCCGGCCTCCGCGACCGCCACCTCCTCACTAGAGGCCTCTGTCCCCGCCGCCTCCGGAGCGCCGGGCCCCGCGGGCCGCAGCAGCCCCTCGTCTGGCGGCGGCTCGGCGGCCGGCTGCTGCTGGCCGGGCTCGGCGCGCTCTTCGGCCGCCTCGGGCACCGCCACGTTCTCCGCGTCCTGCATGGGCCCGACACTACCTACTCGCAGGGCTCCGCGGCCGCCGCGCTTCCGACTCTCCCAGGCCGCACCGCGCGCCGCGCCGGCTACAGCTCAGCCATGTGCGTGCGACGGGGAGGCCGTACCAAGGCCGCGGGGCGGGGGGTGTACCAATGCCCTGGAGCCTCACGACGACCCTGAGAGGACTCGCATCCGCAAGCCGCGTCCAGCAAATCACCAAACTGACATTCTTGTGACAAGAAAGTGCTTAATTCCATTCAACAAGGTTGTTTCCGTCAATCACTAAATTCATGGGCGCATTGGCCACCCCATGTGTGGCAGCGGATGGTTCCGTCCAACATGGCGGCCTCCCCCTTTCCTCTCCCGTCGGACGCTGCGGGGCGGGACTGAACTATTTGTGGGGCCCGAGGCGGGGACCAGAAATGATTTTAGTATCCAGAATGGGATGAAAATGTCCTCTAACTCAACAGTTACTATCATGGAAGAGTGGAGGCTCGACAGGCGATTGCTCAGGGCATCTCAGCCTTTCGCTAGGCAAACTTTTTAGCTTACGTTACTAAAGACCCCCCTGTCGGTGTCTGACACTTGGACTCGCCTACTGACTGCGCAAAAGGACAGACTACTCCAAAAAGGAGAACAGGAATTCGGGGCGAGCCAGAGCCGGCCCGCACGACTAGAAGGACGACTCCCTGGCGCAATACAAAAATGTATGCGAGTTGCTTTAATCGCTTACCCCCAGTCCTTCCCTAGCGGCCGTCACCGCCTGTTTCCCCCCATTCGGGCGTTCACAGTGTTTCGGTCCACGCGAGGCCACCGCCCTCCGCGCGGGAGACCGCGGGTCACGTGCGGGCGGGGGCGGGTTCTCGCCGCGTGGGGCGCGAGCCTCGTCCGGAGCGGTTGGCTCTGGGCTGCTGTTCACGGGACGGGTATTGGGTGCTTGTGTCTTCTTCTCTTGTTTTTTGCCGGAGTGGAGGACAACCACTAGAAAATAACCCAGTGGATCACGCCTGTTATCCCAAAACTTTGGGAGGCTGAGGCGGGGGGGATCGCTTGAGCTAAGGAGTTCGAGACCAGTCTTGCCAACTTAGCACCCCCACCCCCGCCAACCCTCATGTATACCAAAAATAAATAAATAAGTAAATAAATAAGTAAAACAAGTGGTACCCAGAGGCTGGGGAGGAGAGTGGGGAGTGTTTATCGGGAACGGACCTGCAGTTTGGGAGGATGAGAACGTTTTGGAGATGACGGTGGTGATGGTTGCACAACATGGTGAATGTACTTGATGCCACTGAGCTGTATACTAAACTTCATATTAAAATGGCTACACCCCGCGCGGTGGCTCACACCTGTCTTCCCAGTACTTTGGGAGGCCAAGGCAGGAGTTCGCTTGAGCCTAGGAGTTCAAGACCAGTCAGGGCAACATAGTGAGACCCTGTCTCGAAAAAATAAAATACTAAAAAGGTAAATTTTATGTATATTTCATCATATAGTTGTTTGTTTTCAGAGACAGGGTCTCGCTCTATCGCCCAGGTTAGAGTGCAGTGGCATAATCACAGCTCCACTGCAATCCGGATCTCCCAGCCTCAAGAGAATCCTCCCACCTCAGCCTCCCAAAGAGCCAGGATTACAAGTGTGAACCACGCCACAGGGCCTAGCCATTTTAATATGCAGTTTAGTATACAGTTCAGAGGCATTAAGTACATTCCCAAGTACTTGGGACTGAAGGTATGTGCCACCACGTCCAGTTAATTTCTTTCTTTGTAGGTAACATCTCACTATGTTGCCCAGGCTGGTCTCAAACTCCTGGCCTCAAGCAGTCCTCCTGCTTCCCAAAGTGCTGGGACTACAGGCATGAACCGCACCCCCATCTCGTCCTAACGGTGTTCAAAAGAGCTAAAAAGAAGCAGTCTTCCCATGCCTAGTACCAGGTTTGACTCCTCCTCATCGTGCTGTCAGCGGTGTAACTTTGGGCAGGTCACTTAATGCCTCTGCCTCAGTTTCCGCATCTGTATAATAAAGGATGACAATTTTTTTTTTTTTTGAGATGGAGTCTTGCTCTGTCGCCCAGGCTGGAGTGCAGTAGCGTGATCTCAGCTCACTGCGAGCTCCGCCTCCCAGGTTTATGCCATTCTCCTGCCTCAGTCTCCTGAGTCGCTGGGACTACAGGCGCCCGCCACCACACCCAGCTAATTTTTTGTATTTGTAGTAGAGATGGAGTTTCACCATGTTAGCCAGGATGGTCTTGATCTTCTGACCTTGTGATCTGCCCGCCTTGGCCTCCCAAAGTGCTGGGATTACAGGCTTGAGCCACCGCGCCTGGCCAGCAAATTTTTTGCTTTTTTTTTTTTTGAGAAGGAGTCTGGCTCTGTCGCCCAGGCTGGAGTGCAGTGGCCGGATCTCAGCTCACTGCAAGCTCCGCCTCCCAGGTTCACGCCATTCTCCTGCCTGAGCCTCCCGAGTAGCTGGGACTACAGGCGCCCGCCACCTCACCTGGCTAGTTTTTTGTATTTTTTTAGTAGAGACGGGGTTTCACCGTGTTAGCCAGGATGGTCTCGATCTCCTGACCTCGTGATCCACCCATCTCGGCCTCCCAAAGTGCTGGGATTACAGGCTTGAGCCACCGCGCC
>NC_037670.1:51540351-51569870 GCF_003255815.1 Theropithecus gelada | reverse complement strand
TTTTTTTTTTTTTTTTTTTTTTTTTGAGATGGAGTCTTGCTCTGTGCCCAGGCTGGAGTGCAGTGGCACGATCTCAGCTCACTGCAAGCTCCGCCTCCTGGGTTCACGCCATTCTCCTGCCTCAGCCTCCGGAGTAGCTGGGACTACAGGCGCCCGTCACCACTCCCGGCTAATTTTTTGTATTTTTTAGTAGAGACGGGGTTTCACCGTGTTAGCCAGGATGGTCTCGATCTCCTGACCTCGTGATCCGCCCGTCTCGGCCTCCCAAAGTGCTAGGATTACAGGCGTGAGCCACCGCGCCCGGCCAGCAAATTTTTTAAACAGAGATGGAGTCTCACTATGGTTCCTAGATTGGTCTTGAACTCCTGGGCTCAAGTGACCCTCCCACTTCAGCCTCCCAAAGTGCTGGGATTTCAGGCGTGAGCCACCACACCCAGCCAGGTGGCCAGATGACACATTTTAGTGTGTGGCTGGTGGAACAGTTCCACAAAGGAAAACTTGGTTTCATCTCCAGACCAAATTATCCTTCCAATTTCTAGTTTCCTCTGCAGCTTCCCTTAGATCATCAGGCTCTGCCAACCCTTTTCTTCTAGAAAATGCTGAAAGGTAGCAAGTCAATGAACAAAAAGCAAATACTAACCAAAGAGCTTGAAAACAGATGATTTTGGCTTGGCAACTGCATGTTTCTTAGACAAGGAAAACTCTTCTATGGCAGGCATGCATTGCACAAAGGAGGCACTCTTCACTTTGCTGGGGAATGGACTTCCTTAGCCTTTTTTTTTCTTTTTTGAGATGGAGTTTCGCTCTTAGTGCCCAGGTCCACTGCATCCTCCGCCACCTGGCTTCAAGCGATTCTCCTGCCTCAGCCTTCCGAGTAGCTGGGATTACAGGCGCCCACCACCATGCCCGGCTAATTTTTGTATTTTTAGTAGAGATGGGGTTTCACCATGTTGGTCAGGCTGGTCTCGAACTCCTGACCTCGGGTGATCCACCCACTGCAGCCTACCAAAGTGCTGGGATTACAGGCATGAGCCACCGCGCCCAGCCTTCCTTAGCCTTTTCTACAGGTAAAATTATGCACATACTCATGGTGCAGAAAATATATCTAAGAAGTACTGCCATTGATACTCAAAAGCATGTGAGTGCCTACTTTGTGGTAGGTACTCTGTTGGGGGTACAGTGGTGAGTAGACGATGTATGTTTACATAGTTTACATGAGCCCGTCTGTGACGGGTTCATAAATCCTTTGGCACTCCTGCTTTTAAAAGGCGAAGGCAGGCCGGGTGCGGTGGTTCACGCCTGTAATCCCAGCACTTTGGGAGGCTGACATGGGCGGATCACGAGGTCAGGAGATCGAGACCATCCTGGCTAACACGGTGAAACCCCGTCTCTACTAAAAATGCAAAAAATTAGCTGGGCGTGGCGGCGGGCACCTGTAGTCCCAGCTACTTGGGAGGCTGAGGCAGGAGAGTGGCGTGAACCCGGGAGGTGGAGCTTGCAGTGAGCCGAGATCGCGCCACTGCACTCCAGCCTGGGCGACAGAGCAAGACTCCGTCTCACAAAAAAAAAAAAAAAAAAAAAAACGAAGGCAAATTCTGCTCCCCTTAAGTGTGGGTGAACTTAAGGCATGGTGCAGTGGATCATACCTGTAATCCCCACACTTTGGGACGCCACACTGGGAGGACCGCTTGAGCCCAGGAGATCAAGACCAGCCTGCGCAACATAGTGAGACCCAGTCACTACAAAAATAAAAGTTAGTCCCGGTGTGGTGGCTCCCACCTGTAATCCCAGCATTTTGGGAGGCCAAGGCAGGCAGATCACTTGAGGTGAGGAGTTCAAGACCAGCCTGGCCAACAAGGCGAAGCCTCGTCTCTACTAAAAATACAGAAATCTGGCCGGGAGCAATACGCCTGTAATCCCAGCACTTTGGGAGGCTGAGGCGGGCAGATCACGAGATCAAGAGATTGAGACCATCCTGGCCAACGTGGTAAAACCCTGTCTCTATTAAAAATATAAAAATTAGCTAGGCATGGTGGTGGGCACCTGTAGTCCCAGCTGCTCGGGAGGCTGAGGCAGGAGAATTGCTTGAACCTGGGAGGTGGAGGTTGCAGTGAGCCGAGATCGCGCCACTGCACTCTAGCCTGGGCAACAGAGCAAGACACCATCTCAAAAAAAAAAAAAAATCAGCCGGGCACGATGGCATGCACCTGTAATCCCAGCTACCCGGGAGGCTGAGGCAGGAGAATCACTTGAACCAGGGAGGCAGAGGTTGCAGAGAGCCGAGATGGCCTCACTGCACTCCAGCCTGGGTAATGCAGCAAGACTCTGTCTCAAAAACGAAAAAAGATTTAAAAATAAGAAATTAGCTGGGCCTGGTGGTGTGCCTGGTGGTGTGCTCTTGTAGTCCCATCTACTGTGGAGGCTGAGGTGGGAGAATCACTTGAGCCCAGGAGTGCAATGGTTGATGTTGGCTCACTGCAATCTCCGCCTCCCGGGTTCAAGTGATTCTCCTGCCTCAGCTTCCCGAGTAGCTGGGATTACAGGCACCGGCCACTATGCCCGGCTAATTTTTGTATTTTTAGTAGAGACGAGGTTTTGCCATGTTGCCCAGGCTGGTCCCGAACTCCTGACGTCAGGTGATATGCCTGCCTCAGCCTCCCAAAGCGCTGGGATTACAGGTGTGAGCCACTATGCCTGGCAGTATGTTTTTTTCTTACATATGCATGTTTACCATAAAGTTTACAAATTAGGCACAGTAAGAGATTAACAGCAATAACTAATAGAACAATTATAACAATATACTGTAATAAAAGTTATGAGGATGTGGCGTCTGGTGGTGTGTCTGTGTCTCTCTCTCAAATTTTCTTCATTATGTAATATTTTCCAACCATAATTGACCATGGGTAACTGAAACAGTGGAAAGTGAAACTGGGGGTCGGGGGGTATACTGTGTTTGGAAGCAGTCTTCACAGATGCAATCAAGATGAAGTCAAAGTGGACTAGAGTGGACCCTAAATCAATGACTGATGTCCTCATTAGAAGAAGGAAATTATGGCCAGGCACAGTGGCTCACGCCTGTAATCCCAGCACTTTCGGAGGCCAAGGCGGGCAGATGCATTACCTGAGGTCAGGAGTTCGAGACCAGCCTGAACAACATGGTGAAACCCCATCTCTACTAAAAATACAAAAATTGGCCGGGCATGGTGGCGGGCACCTATAATCCCAGCTACTCGGGAGGCTGAGGCAGGAGAATCGCTTGAAACCGGGAGGTGGAGGTTGTGGTGAGCAGAGATCGCGCCACTGCACTCCAGCCTGGGCAACAAGTGAAACTCTTATCTCAAAAAAAAAAAAAAAAAGTTATTCGATTTTTAAATTATTATTATTTATTGTTATTATTATTGTTATTATTGAGACGGAGTCTTGCTCTGTCACCCAGGCTGGAGTGCAGTGGCGCAGTCTCGGCCCACTGCAAGCTCCGCCTCCCAGGTTCACGCCATTCTGTCTCAGCCTCCCGCCATCACGCCTAGCTAATTTTTTTTATTTTTTAGTAGAGATGGTGTTTCACCGTGTTAGCCAGGATGGTCTCGACCTCCTGACCTCGTGATCCGCCCACCTCGGCCTCCCAAAGTGCTGGGATTACAGGTGTGAGCCACCGCACCCAGCCAATTATTATTTTTTAACAGGGTCTCACTCTTGTCACCCAGGCTGGAGTGCAGTGGTGGCATCACACCTCACTGTAGCTTTAGTCTCCCAGGCTCACCTTAGCCTCCTATCTGGTAGTACAGATCCACACCACCACATCGGGCGACTTTTTTGTTTTTCTGTAGAGATGGGGTCTCACTATGTTGCCCAGTCTGGTCTTGAACTCCTGGGCTCAAGCAATTCTCCCACCTCTGCCTCCCAAAGTGCTGGGATTACAAGCATGAGCCAGCAGGCCTGGCCTCCGCTGGTCTATTTCTGAGCCTCTGAGTGAGGGAGAGGGAAACCAGCGGCACCACACCAACCCTGGCAGCAGAGACGGTTGCACGAGGCTCCCGGGCTGAGCTGCAGTGTGGCCTGTGTTGTGCTTCCAGGGGTAGACTTTTTTCTTTTTCTTTTTGAGACAAGGCTCACACTGTCACTCAGGCTGGGAGCGTAGTGGCACAATCATGGCTTACTGCAGCCTCAAACTCCCAGGCTCATGATCCTCCCGCCGCCTCCTCCAGAGTAGCCGAGACTATAGGCGTGCACCACTGTGCCCGGCTAATTTTTAAAATTGTTTTTAGAGGGCCAGGCATGGTGGCTCACGCCTGTAATCCCAGCACTTTGGGAGGCTGAGGAGGGAGGATCACCTGAGGTCAGAAGTTTGAGACCAGCCTGGTCAAAATGGTGAAATGCCATCTCTACTAAAAATACAAAAATTAGGCAGCATGGTTGCACATGCCTGTAATCCCAGCTACTCGGGAGGCTGAGGCATGAGAATTGCTTGAACTCAGAAGAGGGGAGATTGCAGTGAGCTGAGCCTGGGCAGCAGAGTGAGACTCTGTCTCAAAATAAAAAAAAAAAAAAGCCAGGTGCAGCAGCTCACGCCTGTAATCCTAGCACTTTGGGAGGTTGAGGCAGGCAGATCACCTGAGGTCAGGAGTTCAAGACCAGCCTGGCCCACATGGTAAAACCCTGTCTCTACTAAAAATACAAAAATTAGCCAGGCATGGTGGCAGGCACCTGTAATCCCAGCTACCCAAGAGGCTGAGGCAGGAGAATCACTTGAGCCCAGGAGGCGAAGGTTGCAGTGAGCCAAGATTGCACCACTGTACTCCAACCTAAATGACAGAGTGAGACTCTGTCTCAGAAAAAAAAAAAAAAATTATATGTATTTTTTTTTCTCATCATGTTAGCCCAGGCTGGTCTTGAACTCCTGGCCTGGAGCAATCCTTCTGCCTTGGCCTCCCAAAATGCTGGGATTACAGGCATGAGCCACTGTGCTCGGCCCAGGGGTAAACTTTAATTTCCATCAAAACCCTTTCTGAAAAAACGTGACTTCATTTTAAGGCCAAATTTATAGTTTCCGTGATATTATAAGTTTTATGGGTTCATTGCATTTCTATTGATATTGACATTAGTACATAACTATGAAAATGAAAAATGTTCCGCCGCACAGCCCCTTGAGGAAGCCTGACGTGGCTGGGGAGAGAGGCTGCCTGAGCCCGGAGACTGGGCCGAGACTAACCCCTCCCTTGCTGTCGAGATAGCCTCAACATTTCTAGGCCTCAGTTTTCTTATCTCGCAGGCGTGGGGGAGGTTGGATGAGATAATGTAGGAAAGCTGTGCCTGTATTTTCCTGAGGGGTTATCTTAACAGAATGAAAAGTATTTCCAAGTAGGCCAACCAGTTTCTGAGCATGGGGATTTCATGTCTTTGAGGAAGAGGCCCAGATCCGGGAAGTGCCCAGTCCCTGAGCCTGGGAGCCATGAACCGAGCGGTAGAGATCCAGGGTGACCCTTCCGGGGCCCAGGCAGGTGAGATCTCTAGTGGGGTGACTCCGACTGTAGCCTGGGAACCTCATGCTGGCCTGGAGAGGACTGAGACTCTGACCTCACCAGCCTGTCCGCCGTGGGCCAGCCTTGGCGGGTTTGTAGACATTCAGGACCTATCACAGGGGGCTGAGGCAGGAGGATCGCTTGAGTCCAGAAGTTCAAGACCAGCCTGGGCAACATAGCATTTCTTTTTTTTTTTTTTTTGAGATGGAGTCTGGCTCTGTCGCCCAGGCTGGAGTGCAGTGGCCGGATCTCAGCTCACTGCAAGCTCCGCCTCCCGGGTTTACGCCATTCTCCTGCCTCAGCCTCCCGAGTAGCTGGGACTACAGGCGCCCGCCACCTTGCCCGGCTAGTTTTTTTGTATTTTTTAGTAGAGATGGGGTTTCACTGTGTTCGCCAGGATGGTCTCGATCTCCTGACCTCGTGATCCGCCCGTCTCGGCCTCCCAAAGTGCTGGGATTACAGGCTTGAGCCACCGCGCCCGGCCTTTTTTTTTTTTTTTTTTTGAGACAGAGTCTCACTCTTCTCTGTTGCCCAGGCTAGAGTGCAAAGGTGCAATCTCAGCTCACGGCAACCTCGCCTCCCAGGTTCAAGCAATTCTCCCACCTCAAGCCTCCTGAGTAGCTGGGACTACAGGCGCACACAGCCACACCTGGCTAATTTTTGTATTTTTAGTCGAGACGGGGTTTCACGATGTTGCCCAGGCTGGTCTTGAACTCCTGGCCTCAAGTGGTCCGCCTGCATCGGCCTCCCAAAGTGCTATGATTACAGGTGTGAGCCACCATGCCCAGCCTAGCATCTCTTTTTCTCATCTCTAGAAAAAAAAAATGTATTACTTGGGAGTGCTAGTGTGTGCCATAGCCCCAGATATGTGGGAGGCAGAGGCAGGAGGATTACTTGAGCCCAGGAGGTCTAGGATGCAGTGAGCCATGATTGCACCACTGCACTCCAGCCAACAGAGCAAGTTGCTGTCTCAAAAAAGAAAAAAACAAAACAAAACAAAAAAGCAAAGTTTAGGCCGGGCACAGTGACTCATGCCTGTAATCCCAGCACACTGGGAGGCTGAGGCAGGCAGATCACTTGACGTCAGGAGTTCGAGACCAGCCTGGCCAACATGGTAAAACCCCGGCTTTACTGAAAGAAGAAAAAAAAAATGAGCTGGGCATGGTGGCATGTGCCTGTAATCCCAGCTACTTGGGAGGCTAAGGCAGGAGAATCATTTGAACCAGGTGGCGGATGGTGGAGGTTGCAGTGAGCCGAAATCGCACCACTGCACTCCAACCCGGGTGACAGAGCAAGACTCCGTTTCAAAAAAAAACTATTGAGACCTCAGTCTGGGCAACATGGCGAAACCCCTTCTCTGCTAAAATTACCCAAAACTGGCCAAGCGTAGTGCTGTGTGCCTATAGTCCCAGCTACTCCAGGGTGACTGAAGCAGGAGGATCCCTTGAGCCCAGGAGGTCAAGGCTGCAGTGAGCCGTGATTGCGCCACTGCACTCCAGCCTGGGCCACAGAGACCCTGCCTCAGGGGGAAAAAAAAAATTTATTCAGACGTGAACAGATACTTGTACACACATGTTTATAGCAGCACTATTCACAATAGCCAAAAGGTGGAAGCAGGCCAAATGTCCATCATGGATAAACCAAATGTGGTCTGTCCATATAACAGAATACTATACAGCCTTAAGAAGGAAAGAAATTGCAGGGCACGGTGGTTCACGCCTGTAATCCCAGCACCTTGGGAGGCCGAGGCGGGTGGATCATGAGGTCAGGAGATTGAGACCATCCTGGCCAACATGGTGAAACCCCATCTCTAATTTAAGCAATACAAAAATTAGCTGGGCGTGGTGGTGCATGCCTGTAATCCCAGCTACTGAGGAGGCTGAGGCAGGAGAATTGCTTGAATCAGGGAGTCGGAGGTTGTAGTGAGCCGAGATTGCACCACTGCACTCCAGCCTGGAGACAGAGCGAGACTCCATCTCAAAAAAAAAAAAAAGAAGGAAATTGACACCTGCTACCACATGGATGAACCTTGAGGACATTAAGCTAAGTGAAATAAGCCAGTCACAAAAAGGACACATATCGTATATATTCACTTACATGGGGCATCTAGCGTCAAACCCATAGAGAGAGAAAGTAGAATGGTGGGTGCCAGGGGCTGGGGCTGGGAATGGGGAGTTACTTGTTCAATGGGTGGAAAGTTTCAGTGTGGAAAATTAGAAAGTTCTGGAGATTATGTGTGCTATGTACCCACAAAAATTAAAAATAAAAAAAATTATTGTCTAGGCACAGTGGCTCAGGCCTATAATCCCAGCACTGTGGGGGGCCGTGGTGGAAGAATTATTTCATTCCAGGAGTTTGAGATCAGCATGGGCAAAATAGTGAGACGCTTGACTCTACAAAAAATTTTTAAAAAAATATTGCACTGGAGATGTTCAGTTGAGGGGAAAAAAATAAAAATTAATTAAAAATTAACTGGGTGTGGTGGTGCACGCCTTTAGTCCCAGGTACTCAGGAGGCTGAGGCAGGAGGATAGCTTGACCCTGGAAGGTTGGGGCTGCAGCAAGCCAGGATCGAGCCACTGCACTCCAGTCTGGGCAACAGAGTGAGACCTTGTCTCCAGAAAAGTTAAATTGGCCAGGCGCGGTGGCTCACGCCTGTCATCCCAGCACTTTGGGAGGCCAAGGCGGGCAAATCACGGGGTCAGGAGATGGAGACCATCCTGGCTAACACAGTGAAACCCCGTCTCTACTAAAAATACAAAAAAAAACTAGCCGGGCGAGGTGGCGGGCACCTGTAGTCCCAGCTACTCGGGAGGCTGAGGCAGGAGAATGGCGTGAACCCGGGAGGCGGAGCTTGCAGTGAGCTGAGATCCGGCCACTGCACTCCAGCCTGGGCGGCAGAGCGAGACTCCATCTCAAAAAAAAAAAAAAGAAAAAAGAAAAGTTAAATTGGCCAGGCGCAGTGGCTCACGCCTGTAATCCCAGCACTTTGGGAGGCCGAGCTGGGCGGATCACCTGAAGGTAGGAGTTCAACACCAGCCTAGACAACATGGCGAAAACCCATCTTTACAAAAAATACCAGAATGTTAGTTGTGTGTGGTGGCGTGACCCTGTAGTCCCAGCTTCTTGGGAGGCTGAGACAGGAGAAGCACTTGAACCCAGGGTGGGGATGGAGATTGCAGTGAGCCGAGATCACACTACTGCACTCTAGCCTGAGTGACAGAGTGATACTCTGTCTCAGGAAAAAAAAAAAAAAAAAGGTAAATTAAAAATATAGGGCGTAGGGTGAAAAAATAAACAAAATATAATTAATAAAATTTAAAAGTCTAACATTTAAAAAAGCAAAATAGTTTGGGAGATAGTGGTGGCTGCACCACGGTGAGAATGTGTTTAATGCCAATATACCGTATGCACTAACGTGGTTAAGATGGTACATTTGGCCGGGCGCGGTGGCTCAAGCCTGTAATCCCAGCACTTTGGGAGGCCGAGACGGGCGGATCATGAGGTCAGGAGATGGAGACCATGCTGGCTAACACGGTGAAACTCGTCTCTACTAAAAAATACAAAAAAATAGCTGGGTGAGGTGGCGGGCACCTGTAGTCCCGGCTACTTGGGAGGCTGAGGCAGGAGAATGGTGTAAACCTCGGGGGCAGAGCTTGCAGTGGGCTGAGATCCGGCCACTGCACTCCAGCCTGGGCGACAGAGCAAGACTCTGTCTCAAAAAAAAAAAAAAAAAAAAAGGTACATTTGACGTTATGTGTACTTTACCATAATATTAAGCATTTTTGTTTGTTTGTTTTTTGTTTTAGACGGAGTCTCCCTCTGGCCCAGGCTGGTGTGCAGTGGTGCGATATCGGCTCACTGCAAGCTCTGCCTCCTGGGTTCACGCCACTCTCCTGCCTCAGCCTCCCCAGTAGCTGGGACTACAGGTGCTCGCCACCACGCCCGGCTAATTTTTCGTATTTTTAGTAGAGACTGTGTTAGCCAGAATGGTCTCAATCTCCTGACCTTGTGATCCGCCCACCTCGGCCTCCCAAAGTGCTGGGATTACAGGTGTGAGACACTGCACCCCGCCAATATTAAGCATTTTTTTAACTTTTTTTTTTTAGCGGAGCCTCACTCTGTGGCCCAGGCGGGAGTGCAGTGGCGCCATCTCGGCTCACTGCAACCTCCGCCTCCAGGGTTCAAGCAGTTCTCCTGCCTCAGCCTCCTGAGTAGCTGGGATTATAGGTGTGAGCCACCATGCCCCGCTAATTTTTGTATTTTTAGTAGAGACAGGGTTTCACCATGTTGGTCAGGCTAGCCTCAAACTCCTGACCTCATGATCTCCCCGCCTCAGCCTCCCAAAGTGCTAGGATTACAGGTGTGGGCCACCGCGCCAGGCTTTTGTACAAATTTTTAAAGAAAAAAATAATTGAAAGTCGTGATTTTTGGTTGTAGTTCTCTTGCTAACTTGTGAGTAGCCTTTTTTTTTTTTTCTTTTTTTTTGAGACAGGGTCTCATTGTGTTGCCCAGGCCAGAGTGCAGTGGCACAATCTCTGCTCACTGCAACCTCCGCCTTCTGGGTTCAAATGGTTCTCCTGCCTCAGCCTCCCTAGTAGCTGATATTACAGGCGCACACCACTATGCCCAGCTAATATTTTTGTGTGTATATTTTTAGTGGAGAGGGGGTTTCACCACGTTGGCCAGCTGGCCTCGAATTCCTGACTTCAGGTGATCCGCCCACCTCAGCCTCCCAAAATGCTGGGATTACAAATGTGAGCCACCGCTCCCCGACATTCGCTGGGCAACCTTGAACAAGACTGGACTCGCCAGAGCCTGTCTTTTCCTGGGTGGAGCGTGCGGGCTGGAGGGGGAGCTAGGCAGCTTGGACCCGTTTAGGTGTCAGGAACTGTGGACAGAATTCGAGTTGGCAGAAGAATTCGAGTTGGCAGAATTCACCTACAGATGGCGATCTTGGCCCGCCCTTTTCAGTGTTGAACCGGGCTTGCTTTTTTATTTACTTTCTTTCTAAAATTCCTTACACAGTAGGAAGCCCAAAAAGCAGCTTTCTCTCCAGCAAGTTTCCCAGTATCTCAGTCATTTCTCCAGGATGTTCTACATAAACCTGTCTGTGTCCAAGCTCACAGGGCATTTGGAGAAGCAAAGAGGCATCCATGGATTCAAAGGGTCCAGTGTGGGCCAGGCGTGGTGACTCACGCCTGTAATCCCAACACTGTGGGAGGCCGAAGCGGGCAGATCACCTGAAGTCAGGAGTTCCAGACAAGCCTGGCCAACATGGCAAAACCCCATCTACTAAAAATACAAAACTTAGCTGGCCATGGTGGCGGATGCCTGTAATCCCAGCTACTCAGGAGGCTGACTCGGGAGAATTGCTTCAACCTGGGAGGCGGAGGTTGCAGTGAGCCGAGATCACGCCACCGCACTCCAGCCTGGGCAACAGAGCAAGACTCCGTCTCAACAAAACAAAACAAAATAAAATTAGCAAAAAAACCCAGAATCCAGTGTGGCCCCAAATCATCTGAACTTCCCTGTTTCATTTGACCATGCTGGCTTCCTCCTGGTTTTCCCTGCCGCCTTCTGCCTTCAGCCAAAGGCACTTTTTTTTTTTTCTTTTTTTTTTTGAGACAGAGTCTCACTCTGTCACCCAAGCTGGAGTGTAGTGGTACGATCTCGGCTCCCTGCAATCTCCACCTCCTGGGTTCAAGCGATTCTCCTGTCTCAGCCTCTTGAGGATTGAGGTCTACAGGCACCCACCACCACGCCTGACTAATTTTTGTATTTTTATTAGAGACAGATTTTGCCGTGTTAGCCAGGCTGGTCTCCAACTCCTGACCTCAGGTGATCCACCAGCCTCGGCCTCCCAAAGTGCTGGGATTACAGGCATGAGCCACGGCGCCTGGCCCAAAGGCTCTTATTATTATTATTATTATTATTATTATTATTTTGTGGAGATGGTGGGGGCGGGGGGCATCTTGCTCTGTTGCCCCAGCTGGTCTTGAACTTCTGGCCTCAAGTAATTNTTTTTTTTTTTTTTTTTTTTTTGAGATGGAGTCTGGCTCTGTCGCCCCGGGCTGGAGTGCAGTGCCTGGATCTCGGCTCACTGCAAGCTCCGCCTCCCAGGTTTACGCCATTCTCCTGCCTGAGCCTCCCGAGTAGCTGGGACTACAGGTGCCCGCCACCTCGCCCGGCTAGTTTTTTGTATTTTTTAGTAGAGACGGGGTTTCACCGTGTTAGCCAGGATGGTCTCGATCTCCTGACCTCGTGATCCGCCCGTCTCGGCCTCCCAAAGTGCTGGGATTACAGGCTTGAGCCACCGCGCCCGGCCTTTTTCTGTATTTTATAGAGACAGAGTTTCGCCATGTTGTCATGTTGGTCTTGAACTCCTGGCCTCAAGGAATCTGCCCACCTCAGCCTTCCAAAGTGTTGGGATAACAGGCATGAGCCACTGCACCCAGCCAAATAGTCCTTATTCAAATGTCAGCTGAACCCCTCAACATCCAAGAGACTTTTGGGCAAGTGTTTTTTTTTTTTTTTTTGAGACCAAGTTTTGATCTTGTCCTCAGGCTGGAGTGCAATGGCGTGATCTTGCCTCACTGCAACCTCTGCCTCACGGGTTCAAGCAATTCTCCTGCCTCAGTTTCCTGAGTAGCTGGGATTACAGGCGCCTGCCACCACTCCCGGCTAATTTTTGTATTTTTAGTAAAGACAGGGTTTCACCATGTTGGGTAGACTGGTCTTGAACTCCTGACCTCTGGTGATCCGCCCGCGTTGGCCTCCCAAAGTGTTGGGATGACAGGTGTGAGCCACCATGCCTGTCTTTTTTTTTTTTTTTTGAGAGAGGGTCTTGAACTTTCAGCCAGGCTAGAGTGCAGTGGTGCAGTCACAGCTCAAAGCAGCCTTGACCTCCTGGGTTCAAGGAACCCTCCTGTTTTGGCCTCCCCAGTAGCTGGGGCTACAGGCATGCACCACCATGCCCAGCTAATTTTCTTTTTATTTTTTTGTAGAGACCAGGGTCTCACTATGTTGCCCAGGCTGCCCTCAAACTCCTGGGCTCAAGTCCTCTCCTCAAATCTATTTTCTCCTCTGTTCCTCAGAAGAAGCCATCATGTACCTATAAGTAATGTATTAATTGTTTGGTATTTTTATCGATTTACAGTAGATCCATATGCTATTATAAGAAATAGGCTGGGCTGGGCGCGGTGGCTAACGCCTGTAATCCCAGCACTTTGGGAAGCCAAGGCAGTTCAATCACTTGAGGTCAGGAGTTCAAGACCAGCCTGGCCAACATGGTGAAACCCTATCTCCACTAAAAATACAAACATTGGCCGGACATGGTGGCTCACGCCTTGTAATCCCAGCACTTTGGGAGGCCGAGGTGGGCGGATCACGAGGTCAGGAGATCGAGACCATCCTGGCTAACATGGTGAAACCCTGTCTCTACTAAAATACAAAAAATTAGCTGGGCGTGGTGGCGGGCGCCTGTAGTCCCAGCTACTCGGGAGGCTGCGGCAGGAGAATGGCATGAACCCGGCAGGCAGAGTTTGCAGTGAGCCGAGACCGCACCACTGCACTCCAACCTGGGCAACACAGTAAGACTCCGTCTCCAAAAAAAAAAAAAAATTAGCTGGAAGTTGTGGTGGGTGCCTATAATCCCAGCTACTCAGGAGGCTGAAGCAGGAGAATCACTTGTACCCAGGAGGTGGAAGTTGCAGTGAGCTGAGATCTTGCCACTGCACTTCAGCCTGGGCAACAAGAGTGAAACTCCATTCCAAAAAGCAAAACAAAAATAAGAAATAATACACTTTGCCTAGTATCCCCTAATGATGCAAAAGTACAGAATAATATCACAACCAGAATGTTGACACAGATGTAATCCACTAACCTTATTCAGATTTCTTCCATTTTTTTCTGTTTGTTTGTTTTTATTTTTTGTTTTTGAGACAGATTCTCACTCTGTCTTGTCCAGGCTGCAGTGCAGTGGCACGATCTTGGCTCACTGCATCCTCCACCTCCTGGGTTTAAGTGATTCTCCTGCCTCAGCCTCCCGAGTAGCTGGGATTACAGGTGCACGCCAGCACGCCCGGCTAATTTTGTATTTTTAGTAGAGATGGGGTTTTGCCACATCGGCCAGGCTGGTCTTGAACTCCTGACCTCAGGTGATCTGCCTGCCTCAGCCTCCCAAAGTGCTGGGATTACAGGTGTGAGCCACTGTGTCTGGCCGGATTTCCTCAGTTTTATTTGTCCCATTTGGTTCATTTACGTCTTTAAATGGACATGCTGCACTCCACAGACCCTTCTGCAGTTTTCTTTACCCACAATGAGGTTTTCCAGATCTATCCATTCTGGTACATGCTGTTTTGGTTCATACATTGCATAAATATACCACAATTTCTTATTCATTTCACATTGGTATAAAAGTAGGTTGTGTTGGGTTTTTTTCAGTGTTATAAATAGTATTACAGTGAAGACTCTTATGCTTGTCTCTATGAGCTATAGTTTAGAGAATATGACTGAAAGTGGGATTTCCAGGTCATAGGATATCTGCATTCCAATTTATTAGACATTAACAAGTTGTTCTCCAAAGTATCTCCACCAATTTACACTCCCTCCAGCAGCGTGGGAAGATTGCTGTTTCTTCTTATCAGCTGTGCGTGAAAGGTATCGTGTTGTTGGAATTTGCATTTCTCTGATGTAAGTAGATGTCTGATTCAAGCAGAAAATGAAATTTTATTAAAAGGATCTAAAATCTCGAGGAGGGCTAGAAAACCAGGCTCAAAGCTATGCAGACAGAAACGTACTAATCAGGCCACAGCTGCTGGGCAGAGAGGACACTGTCCCACTGCTGACTGCCAGATGTGACAGCTCAAGATGCAGACAACACGGGGGGCAGACTCCATGCTAGGTGAGCCCCAGCCTCCACTCCCTTTTTTTCTTTTCTTTCCTTTTCTTCTTCTTCATCGTCGTCGTCTTCTTCTTTTTTTTTTTTTTTTTTTTTTTTGAGATGAAGTCTTGCTCTGTCACCCAGGCTGGAGTGCAGTGGCACAGTCTCGGCTCACTGCAACCTCCGCCTCCCAGGTTCAAGTAATTCTTGTACCTCAGCATCCCAAGTAACTGGGATTACAGGCCACCATCACACCTGGCTAATTTCTGGATTTTGGATTTTTTTTTTTTTTTTTTTTTTTTTGAGACGGAGTCTCGCTCTGTCTCCCAGGCTAAAGTGCAGTGGCGTGATCTCAGCTCACTACAAGCTCCACCTTCCGGTTCACGCCATTCTCCTGCCTCAGCCTCCTGAGTAGCTGGGACTACAGGCGCCCACCACGACGCCCAGCTAATTGTATTTTTAGTAGAGACGGGGTTTCACCGTGTTAGCCAGGATGATCTTGATCTCCGACCTCGTGATCCACCCATCTCGGCCTCCCAAAGTGCTGGGATTACAGACGTGAGCCACTGCACCCGGCCTCTAATTTTTTTAATAAAATAGAGAGGAGATCTTGCTATGTTGCCCAGGCTGGTCTTGAACTCCTGAGCTCAAGCGATCCTCCCACCTTGGCCTCCCAAAGTGCTAGGACTTTCTTTTTTTTTTTTTGAGACGGAGTCTCGCTCTGTCGCCCAGGCTGGAGTGCAGTGGCACAATCTCGGCTCACTGCAAGCTCCGCCTCCCGGGTTCACGCCATTCTCCTGCCTCAGCCTCCCGAGTAGCTGGGACTACAGGTGCCTGCCACCGCGCCCAGCTAATTTTTTCTATTTTTAGTAGAGACGGGGTTTCACCATGGTCTCGATCTCCTGACCTTGTGATCCGCCCGCCTCGGCCTCCCAAAGTGCTGGGATTACAGGCGTGAGCCACCGCGCCCGGCCAGGACTTTCTTTTATTTTCCTTTTCTCGTTTTTGAGACCGAGTCTTGCTGTCGCCCAGGCTGGAGTTCAATTACATGATCATGGCTCACTGCAGCCTCGAACTCCTGGGTTCAAGGGATCCTCCCGCCTCAGCCACCCAAACAGCTGGGACTACAGGCACTGCCACCACACCTGGCTAATTTTTTTTTTTTTTGAGATGGAGTTTCGTTTTTGTTGCCCAAGCTGAGTGAAATGGCGCAATCTCGGCTCACCGAAACCTTCCTCCCCAGTTCAAGCGATTCTCCTCCCTCAGCCTCCCGGGTAGCTGGGATTACAGGCCTGCACCACCACACCCGGCTAATTTTGTATTTTTTAGTAGAGATAGGATTTTTTCCATGTTGGTCAGGCTGATCTCGAACTCCTGACCTCAGGTGATCCACCCCCTTTGGCCTCCCAAAGTGCTGGGATTACAGATATGAACCACTGCATCTGGCTCATATCTGGCATTTTTACCTTCTACAGTGGGAAGATAATCTTCTTTTATTTTATTTGTTTGTTTATTTTTTTGAGATGGGATCTCACTGTGTCGCCCAGGCTGGAGTGTGGTGGCACAATCTTGGCTCACTGCACACTCCACCTCCTGGTTTCACGCCATTCTCCCACCTCAGCCTCCCGAGTAGGTGGGACTATAGGTGCCCGCCACCATGCCTGGCTAATTTTTTTTTGTCTTTTTAGTAGAGATGGGGTTTCACCATGTTAATCAGGATGATCTTGATCTCCTGACCTCGTGATCCACCCGTCTCGGCCTCCCAAAGTGCTGGGATTACAGGCGTGAGCCACAGTGCCTGGCCTATTTTTAATTTTTTTTCTCACTCTGTCACCCAGACTGGAGTGCAGTGGTGCGATCTCCGCTCACTGCAACCTCCAATTCCTGGGTTCAAGTGATTCTCCTGCCTCAGCCTCCCAAGTAGCTCGGATTACACACCCAGCTAATTTTTGTATTTTTAGTAGAGATGGGGCTTCACCATGTTGGCCAGGCTGGTCTTGAACTCCTGACCTCAGGTGATCTGCCTGCCTCAGCCTCCAAAGTGCTGGGATTACAGGCCTGAGCTGCTGTGCCCGGCCCATCCTTGTTTTTAGTTTTTGGTTTTTGCTTTTGAGACAGGTTCTTCCCTCTATCACCCAGGTTGGAGTGAAGTGGTGAGAACGTGGCTCACTGCAGCCTCTAATTCCTGGGCTCAAGCAATCCTCCCGTCTTGGCCTCCCAAAGTGCTAGGACTGTGGGTGTAAGTCATGGCACCTAGCCTTCAACCTCATTTTTGCTTTTTTTGAGATGGAGTTTTGCTCTTGTTGCCCAGGCTGGAGTGCAGTAGTGCAATCCCAGCTCACTGTAACCTCCGCCTCCTGGGTTCAAGCGATTCTCTTGCTACAGCTTCCTAAGTAGCTGGGAGTACAGACATATGCCACTGTATCTGGCTGACTTCTGTATTATTAGTAGAGACGGAGTTTCACTATGTTGGCCAGGCTGGTCTTCAACTTCTGACCTCAAGTGACCCTCCCTCCTCAGCCTCCCAAAGTGCTGGGATCACGGGAGTTTTGTGATCCCGGCCTAGTTTTAGAGTTTGACAAATAAAGTGTGCATGCAGTAGTCCCTAAAGAAACCTGTAAAAATACAGAGTGTCCTAGAGTAACCATTAAAAGAACAGAAACAGATGCCGGGCGAGGTGGCTCACGCCTATAGTGAAGCCCAATCTCCACTAAAAATACATAAAAATTAGCCAGGCGTGGTGGCTGGCACCTGTAATCCCAGCAACTCGGGAGGCCGAGGCAGGAGAATAGCCTGAACCCAGGAGGTGGAGGTTGCAGTGAGCTGAGATCGTGCCATTGCACTCCAGCCTGGGCAACAGGAGGGAAAACTCCGTCTCAAAAAAAAAATAATTAAAAAAAAATAAAAGAACAGAAACAGGGAAAAATAGAATTTTAAAAATTCAAAAAAAAAAAAAAGGCAAGAAAAGAGAAAAAACAAAAACAAAACCCCTTCCCACTCTGTGGTCATAAAGCTATTTTCCTCTAAAAGTTTTGTAGTCTAGGCCGGGCACGGTGGCTCACACCTGTAATCCCAGCACTTTGGGAGGCTGAGGTGGGTGGATCACCTGAGGTCGGGAGTTCGAGACCAGCCTGAGCAACATGGAGAAACCCCGTCTCTAATTTTAAAAAATTATGAAAATTAGCCGGGCGTGGTGGTGCATGCCTGCAATCCCAGCTACTCAGGAGGCTGAGGCAGGAGAATTGCTTGAACCCAGGAGGTGGAGGTTGCAGTGAGCTGAGATCATGCCACTGCACTCCAGCCTGGGCAATAAGAGTGAAACTCCATCTCGAAAAAAAAAAAAAAAAAAGTTTTGTAGTCTAGCTTTTCATATGTAGATATATAATTCAATTCAAATTTTTTGTTTGTATTTTTGGTGTGCAAGATGGGTCGAATTTTTATTATCTCTTAAAATGGCCAATTATAGAGCACCATTTGTTCCATAAATAGTGTTTCCAGTGATATGGAAGTGCCAATCTCTGTTATCTAGCAAATGCAGAAAATACATGGTTCCGTTTCTGGGCTCTCTATTTCTGTTCTTTCAAAAATAAATCTACATGTTCTTATTTATCTGTTCTTATATATCTAGTTCTGCCTGTTTTAAATATTATAGCATAATAATTTCTGATATCTGGTAGTGAAAATTCTCCTTATCTTTCTTCTTCAAAATTGCCTTGGCTAATCTTGATTCTATACTCTTTCATATGGATTTAGAATCCGCTCGGTAATTTCCTGATGAGATTTATTAAAAAAACTGAAATTACATTAATTTTCTACATCAATTTGAGGTCAATTGTCATTTTAGATATATTGAATCTTTGTTATCTGTGAACAGTTCTAGGTCTTCGTTTCTTTAGATCTTCTTTTAAGTCTTTTAATAAAGTTTTATAATTTTCTCCCTAAAATGTATATCTTGTTTTGGAGTTATTCCTAAATACTCGATAGTTTGTTGTTATCGTGATGGGTATTTTTTACCGATTATGCACTATTGATTTTTGTATGCTACTCTTCAAAAAAAAAAATTTTTTTTTTGAGACAGAGTCTCGCTCAGTCGCCCAGGCTGGAGGGCAGTGGCACCATGTCTG
Organism: Theropithecus gelada; assembly: GCF_003255815.1. Taxonomy (NCBI): domain Eukaryota; kingdom Metazoa; phylum Chordata; class Mammalia; order Primates; family Cercopithecidae; genus Theropithecus; species Theropithecus gelada. Next base: position 51,551,344 of record NC_037670.1, on the reverse strand, counting down.
CTTATTGCAAGCTCCGCCTCCTGGGTTCACGCCATTCTCCTGCCTCAGCCTCCCAAGTAGCTGGGACTATAGGCGCCCGCCACCACACCTGACTAATTTTTTGTATTTTTAGTAAAGACGGGGTTTCACCGTGTTAGCCAGGATGGTCTCGATCACCTGACCTCGTGATCCTCCCGCCTCGGCCTCCCACAGTGCTGGGATTACAGGCGTGAGCCACCTTGCCCAGCTGCTACTCTTCAAAATTTTTTGCTGGCCGGGCACGGTGAAGTAGGTGGATCACCTGAGGTCAGGAGTCCGAGACCAGCCTGGCCAACATGGTGAAACCTCATCTCTACTACAAACACACAAAAAAATTACCTGGGTGTTGTGGCACACGCCCAAAATCCCAGCTACACGGGAGGCTGGGGCAGGAGAATCGCTTGAACCTAGGAGGCAGAGGTTGCAGTGAGCTGAGATCATGCCACTGCACTCCAGCCTGGGTGACAGAGCGAGACTCTGTCTCAAAAACAAAACAAAACAAAAACTGGCCGGGCGCGGTGGTTCACACCTGTAATCCCAGCACTTTGGGAGGCCGAGACGGGCGGATCACGATGTCAGGAGATCGAGACCATCCTGGCTAACATGGTGAAACCCCGTCTCTACTAAAAATACAAAAAATTAGCCAGGCGTGGTGGCAGGTGCCTGTAGTCCCAGCTACTTGGGAGGCCGAAGCAGGAGAATGGCGTGAACCCATGAGGCGGAGCCTGCAGTGAGCTGAGATTGCGCCACTGCACTCCAGCCTGGGCGACAGAGTTAGACTCCATCTCAAAAAAAAAAAAGTTTTAATTATAACAGGCATACTTTTCCCCCCCCTGATTTTAAAGGGAATAATTTTGAAGTTTAAGCTTTTGATATAATGGTTGCTCTAAGGTTTTTCTTCTCCTTTTTTTTTTTTTTTTTTTTTAGGCGGAGTCTCGCTCTGTGCCCAGGCTGGAGTGCAGTGGCCGGATCTCGGCTCACTGCAAGCTCCGCCTCCCGGATTTACCCCATTCTCCTGCCTCAGCCTCCTGAGTAGCTGGGACTACAGGCGCCCGCCACCTCGCCCGGCTAGTTTTTTGTGTTTTTTAGTAGAGACGGGGTTTCACCATGTTAGCCAGGATGGTCTCGATCTCCTGACCTCGTGATCCGCCCGTCTCGGCCTCCCAAAGTGCTGGGATTACAGGCTTGAGCCACCACGCCCGGCCTCTTCTCCTTTTTTTAAAAAAATTTTTTTACAAGATACCCTTTTATTTGCTTCAGGAAGTTCCTTTATATTCCTAATTAGCTAAAAGAGGTCTTTTGCATAGGTTTTTTTTTAAAATGTAATAAAGGGTTGACTCTGTGATTCTTTAACATCTAGAATCGACCCTGAGCTAATTAATTTTCAGTCTTTCATGTTTTCTCATATGTGCGTTTCAGAGTATATGTTTCCCTCCAGGCATTGCTCTCTGTCTGCTTCTCTTGAGTTCTGATAAGTAGAACTTTCATTGTCAATTTTAAATAGGCTGTAATTTCATTATGGATTATTATTATCATTACTATTATTACTTTTGAGATGGAGTCTCGCTCTGTCACCCAGGCTGGAGTGCAGTGGCGCGATCTCAGCTCACTGCAAGCTCCACCTCCTGGGTTCACGCCATTCTCCTGCCTCAGCCTCCCGAGTAGCTGGGACCACAGGCGTCCGCCACCGCACCTGGCTGAGTTTTTGAAGTTTTTAGTAGAGACAGGGTTTCACCGTGTTAGCCAGGATGGTCTTGATCTCCTGACCTTGTGATCCGCCCGCCTCGGCCTCCCAAAGTGCTAGGATTATAGGCATGAGCCACCGCGCCTGGCCCATTATGGATTATTTTACATTACCAAATACATCAGAGATTTTTGGCTAGAAATGTATTATTGATTTTTATTAAAGTGTAATTTACATAAGGGAAATGCACAGATTTTTTTGTTTGGTTTGGTTTTGAGACAGGGTCTTGCTCTGTCACCTAGGCTGGAGTGCAGGGGTGCAATTACACAGCTCACTGCAACTTCTGCCTCCTGAGCTCAAGTGACCCTCCCTCCTCAGCCTCCCAACTAACTGGGACCACAGTTGCACACCACCACGCCTGGCTAATTGTTTTACTTTTTAGGGTCTCCCTGTGTTGCCTTGGCTGGTCCTGAACTCGTGACCTCAAGCCATCTGCCTGCCTCGGCCTCTCAAAGTGCTGGGATTACAGGCATGACCCATCACACCCGGCCGAATGCACAGATCTTATGTGCTACAAATTACAGAATCTTGACAGCCATACACAGTGGTGTGACCCTTATCAAGAGACAGAACATTTCTGTCACTGGCAAAATTCCCTCACGACCTCCTCCACAATAGGCAACCGCTATACTGATTTCTTTTCTTTTTTTTGAGACAATGTCTCACTCTGTCACCCAGGCTGGAGTGCAGTGACGCAATCTCGGCTCACTGCAACCTCTGCCTCCTGGGTGCAAGCGATTCCCGTGCCTCAGCCTCCCGAGTAGCTGGGATTACAGGCATGCACCACCACACCCTGCTCATTTTTTTGTATTTTTAGTAGAGACTAGGTTTCACCATGTTAGCCAGGCTACTCTCGAACTCCTGACCTCAAATAATCTGCCCTCCTTGGCCTCCTAAAGTGCTGGGATAACAGGGGTGAGCCACTGTACCCAGTCTTTTTTTTTTTTTTTTTTGAGAAGGAGTCTCACTCTGTAGCCAGGCTGGAGTGCAGTGACACAATCTTGGCTCACTGCAACCTCCGCCTCCCAGGTTCAAGCAATTCTCCTACCTCAGCCTCCCAAGTAGCTGGGATTACAGGTGCCCACCACCACGCCCAGCTAATTTTTTGTATTTTTAGTAGAGAAGGGGTTTCACTGTGTTGGCCAGGCTGGGTTCGAACTCCTGACCATAATGAAACCAAGTCTGCCCGCCTTGGCCTCCCAAAGTGCTACGATTACAGGTGTGAGCCACTACGGCCAGCATTTTTTTTTTTTTTTTTTGAGATGGACGGAGTATTGCTCTTGTTGCCCAGGCTGGAGTGCAGTGGCGCGATCTTGGCTCACCGCAACCTTGCCTCCCAGTTCAAGCAATTCTCCTGCCTCAGCCTCCTGAGTAGCTGGAATTACAGGCCTGCACCACCACGCCCGGCTAATTTTGTATTTTTAGTAGAAACAGGGTTTCTCCATGTTGGTCAGGCTGGTCTCGAACTCCCGACCTCAGGTGATCCGCCTACCTCAGCCTCCCAAAGTGCTGGGATTACAGGTGTGAGCCACTGTGCCCGGCCCTTTTTTTGTTTTGTTTTATTTTCAAGATGGAGTTTCACACTGTCACCCAGGCTGTAGTGCAGTGGTGTGATCTTGGCTCACTGCAACCTCCACGTCCCGGATTCAAACGATTCTCCTGTCTCAGCCTCTCAAGTATCTAGGATGACAGACGCCTGCCACCATGCCCAGCTAATGTTTTGCAATTTTAGTAGAGAAGGAGTTTCACCATGTTGGCCAGGCTGGCACTGTACTGATTTCTTTCACCACAAATTAACATTCATTTTTCAGAAATTCCATAAAGTTTTGCCTATATAGAATTTTATATAAATTTATATAGAATTCTATATAAATTTTTTTCTATATAAATTTATGTAGAATTTTATATAAATGGAAACATATATTTATTTTATGTCTGGCTACTTTCACTCAGCATATTGTTTCTTTCTTTTTTTATTGAGATGGGCTCTGGCTATGTTACCAAGGCTGGTTTCTAACTCCTGGCTTTAAGCAGTCCTGTCGCCTTGGCCTCCCACAGTGGTGGGATTATACGCGTGAGCCACCGCACCCGGCTAGCATGCTGTTTGAGAGGTTTCTCCTTGTTGCCTGTATCTGTAGTTTGCTCCTTTTTACTGCTGAGTAGTATCCATTGTATGAGCATAGAACAATTTGTTTATCTGTTGGCTGTTCATGAACCTCTGGCTTGTTTCCAACCTCTGGCTATTGTTTTTTTTGTTGTTGTTTGTTTTTTGTTTTTTTCCTTTTTTCTTTTGAGACAGAATCTCACTCTGTCACCAAGGCTGGAGTGCAGTGGCACAATCTCAGCTCACTGCAACCTCCGCCTCCAGGGTTCAAATGATTCTCCTGCCTCAGCCTCCTTAGTAACTGGGATTACAGGCGCACACAAACACACCCAACTAATTTATGTATTTTTAGTAGAGACGGGGTTTCACCACTTTGGACAGGCTGGGCTCGAACTCCTTACTTTAGGTGATCCATTCGCCTTGGCCTCCAAAAGTGTACCTCCGGGTGTTGTAAATGAAGCTGCTGTTTCCATACTTGTACAAGTCTTTTTTTTTTTTTTTTTTTTCCAGAGATGGAGTCTTACTCTGTTGCCTAGGCTGGAGTGCAGTGGTGCAATCATAGCTCACTGCAGCCTCAACTTCTGGGCTCGGGTGATCCTCCTGCCTCAGCCTCCAAGTAGCTGGGACCACAGGCATGTGCCACTACACCCAGCTAATTGTTTTTGTTTTTTGAAACCAAGTCTCACTCTGTCGCCCAGGCTGGAGTGCAGTGCCTCGATCTTGGCTCGCTGCAACCTCCACCTCCTGGGATCATGTGATCCGGCCACCTCAGCCTCCTGAGTAGCTGAGACTACAGGTGCCCGCCACCACACCCAGCTAATTTTTTTTCTGTATTTTTAGTAGAGATGGGGTTTCACTGTGTTGGCCAGGCTGGTCTCAAACTCTTGACCTCAAGTGATCACCCTGCCTTGGCCTCCCAAAGTGTTGGGATTACAGGTGTGAGCCACTGTGCCCAGTATTTTTTTTTTTTTTTTGACGGAGTCTTGCTCTGTCATCCTGGCTGGAGTGCAGTGGCACGATCTCGGCTCACTGCAACCTCTGCCTCCCGGGTTCAAGCGATTCTTCTGCCTCAGCCTCCCAAGTAGCTGAGACTACAGGCGCCTGCCACCATGCCTGGCTAATTTTTTGTATTTTTAGTAGAGGCGGGGTTTCACCGTGTTAACCAGGATAGTCGCCATCTACTGACCCGTGATCCACCCGCCTCGGCCTCCCAAAGTGCTGGGATTACAGGCATGAGCCACTGTGCCTGGCCTGCGCCCAGTGTTTTTAAAAATTATTTGTAGAGACCAAGTCTCCCTGTGTTGCCCAAGCTGGTCTGGAACTCCCGGGCTCAAGGGATCCTCCCACCTCGGCTTTCTGAGTAGCTGAGACTACAGGTGTGTGCCCCTCTGCCTGCTAATTTTTAAATTTTTGTAGAGACGAGATCTCCCTGTGTTGCCCAGACTGGTCTCATACTTCCACTCTCAAGTGGTCCTCCCGCCTTGGCCTCCCAAAGTGCTGGGATTATAGGCGTGAGCCAGTGTGCCTGGCCAACTTTTTTGTTTAGACCTATGACTTGCGTTAATATTTGTTTATGGTATCCGGGAAGAGTTGAGGTTCATTTTTTTCTTCAAATCGACATTGATTCATTCAATGAGATGAATTGAATTAATCCTTTACACAATTAAATTACCTTGGCATGTTTATTGAAATTCAATTAACCATATGTGAGTGAGTTAATTTCTGGGCTTTCTGTTCTGTTCGATTGATCTATTTGAGTTTCCCTATGACATTACCACATTATCTTGATGGCTGCTGCTTTATGTATATATTTATTTAGAGACAGGGTCTCACTCTGCCACTCAGGCTGGAGTGCAGTGGCATAATCTTGGCTCACCACAGCCTTGAACTTCTGGGCTCAAGTGATCCTCCTGCCTCAACCTCCCGAGTAGCTGGGACTACAGGCGGGCACCACCATGCCTTTTATTTTATTTTATTTTATTTATTTTGAGACAGAATCTCACTCTGTCGCCAGGCTGGAGTGCAATGGTGCAATCTCGGCTCATGGGAACCTCCGCCTCCTGGGTTCAAGTGATCCTCCTGCCTCAGCCTCCTGAGTAGCTGGGACTACAGGCATGCACCAACTCACCCAGCTAATATTTGTATTTTTAGTAGAGATGGGGTTTCACCATGTTGGCCAGGATGTTCTCGATCTCTTGACCTCATGATCCACCCACCTCAGCCTCCCACTGTGTTGGGATTACAGGCGTGAGCCACCACGCCCGGCCAAATTTTATTTTTTGTAAAGATGGGGCCTCACTATGTTGCCCAGGCTGGTCTCAAACTCCTGGGCTTGGCTGGGTACCGTGGTTCACACCTGTAATCCCGGCACTTTGGGAGGCTGAGGCAGGAGGATTACTTGAGGTCAGGAGTTCAAGACCAGCCTGGGCAACACAGTGAGACCCCATCTCTATTTTTTTAAATGTAAAAGAAACATAAAAGAATGCCTGGGCTCAAGCAATCCTCCCACCTTAGCCTCCCAAAGTGTTGGGACTATAGGTGTAGCCACTGTGCCCAGCCTACTACAGCGTTAGAAGTCTTGAAATCAGATAGTAAGAATTCTCCATGTTTGTTCTCTCTCTCTCTTTCTCTCTTTTCTTTTTTTCTCTCCTTTCTTTCTTTCCCACTTTTCTTTTTCTTTCTTTCTTTCTTTCTTTCTCTTTCTTTCTTTCTTTCTTTCTTTCTTTTTCTTTCTTCCTTCCTTCCTTTTCTTTCTTTCCCTCTCTCTCTTTCCTTCCTTCCTTCTTTTCTTTTCCCCTCCCTCACTCTCTTCCTTGCTTTCTCTTTCTTTTTTCTTCCTTCCCTTCTCTCCCTTCCTTCTTCCCTCCCTTCCTTCCTTCCTCCCTTCCTTCCATCTTTTCTTTTATTTTCTCTTTCTTTCTTTCTCTCTCTCTCTTTCTTTTTCTTTCTTTCTTTCTTTTCCTTCTCTTCCTTCCTTCCCTTCCCTCCCTCCCTCCCTCCTTCCTTCCTTCCCTCCCTCCCTCCTTCCTTCCTTCCTTCCTTCCTTTTCTCTCTCTCTCTCTCTCTCTCTCCCCCTCTCTCTGCCCTTTCTCTCCCTCTCTCTTACCGGAGTACAGTGGTCCCATTATAGCTCACAGTGGCCTTGATGTCCCGGGCTTGAGCAGTCCTCCTGCCTCAGCCTCCTAAATTACTGGGACTACAGGTGTCCACCACCACGCCCAGCTGATTTTTAAATTTTTGGGTAGAGATGGGGTCTCATTATAGCTGTCCAGGCTTGTCTCAAACTCCTAGGCTCAAACGATCCTCCCACTTCGACCTCCCTAGGTGCTGGATCACAGGCGTGAGCCACCGCACCCAGCCTTCTCTAAGACTGTGTTGGTTTTCCAAGATGATTTTCTTGTCCATATCAATGTTATGAAATTTACAGCACATAAATATCTGTGGAAAAAACATGCTAGGATTAGGACTAGAACTGCACTGAGGATACAGATTCATTTGGGAAGAGCTGACATCCTAATATGTCAATATAAATATGTCATCTTTAATTTCAGCAATGTTTTGTAATTTTCTTTATTTTATATGTGTGTGTGTGTGTGTGTGTGTGTGTGTGTATATATATATATATTTTTTTTTGAGACAGGATATGGCTCTGTCACCCAGGCTGGAGTGCAGTGGCGTGATCTTGGCTCACTGCAACCTCTGCTTCCTAGGCTCAAACGATCCTCCCACCTCAGCCTGCCAAGTAGCTGGAACTACAGGTGCAAGCCACCATGCCCATTTAATGTTTGTTTATTTTTTGTAGAGACAGGGTCTTGCTATGTTGCCCACACTGGTCTCGAACTCCTGGCCTCAAGCAGTCCTCCTGCCTGGTTCCCAAAGTGCTGCGATTGCGGGACTGAGCCACCATGCCCGGCCTTGTAATATCTTTTAAATTTTATCCCTAAATATTCCTGTTGTTGTTTTTTTTTTTTTTTTTGAGACAGAATCTTGCTGTGTCACCCAGGCTGGAGTGCAGTGGCGTGATTTTGACTCACTTTAACCTCCACCTCCCGGGTTCAAGCAATTGTGCCTCAGCCTCTGGAGTATCTGTATTTCCTGTTTTTTAATGCTGTGGTATTTATTTATTTAATATTTATTTGTTTACCTATTTTATTTTATATATATATATATTTTTGAGATGGAGTCTCACTCTGTCACCCAGGCTGGAGTGCAGCAGCGCGATCTCGGCTCACTGCAAGCTCTGCCTTCCGGGTTCACACCATTCTCCTGCCTCTGCCTTCCGAGTAGCTGGGACTACAGGTGCCCGCCACCACACCCAGCTAATTTTTTGTATTTTTAGTAGAGACGGGGTTTCACAGTATTAGCCAGGATGGTCTTAATCTCCTGACCTCGTGATCCGCTCCCTCGGCCTCCCAAAGTGCTGGGATTACAGGCATAAGCCACCGTGCCCAGCCTATTTATTCTTTTTATATTGGTATTTTTAAAAGTTTATTTTCCAATAGTACATCGCTAGTATATAGAAATATGACCAAATTTTATATTTGATGTTGTATCTTGTAATCTGGCTAAATCAGGTTATTAGTCTAGTAGCCTTTCTGGATTTGATGCAATTTTCTATGTATATTATTATATTGATATTGGTTATGAATTAATTTTCTTTTCTTTCTTTATTTTTATTTATTTTTTTTTTCTGAGGCGGAGTCTCGCTCTGGCACCCAGGCTGGAGTGCAGTGGTGTGATCTCAGCTCACTGCAAGCTCCATCTCCCGGGTTCACACCATTCTCCTGCCTCAGCCTCCAGAGTAGCTGGGACTACAGGGGCCCACCACCACGCCCGGCTAATTTTTTAAAATATTTTTAGTAGAGATGAGGTTTCACGGTGTTAGCCATAATATCTCGATCTCCTGACCTTGTGATCCGCCCGCCTCAGCATCCGAAAGTGCTGAGATTACAGGCGTGAGCCATCGCGCCCAGCCTTTTTTTTTTGAGACAGAGTCTTGCTCTGTTGTCAGGCTGGAGGGCAGCAGTGCAATCTTCCTCACTGCAACTTCCGCTTCCTGGGCTCAAGCGATTCTCCTGCCTCAGCCTCCCGAGTAGCTGGGATTACAGGCACCCACCACCACGCCTGGCTGATTTTTGTATTTTTAGTAGACATGGGGTTTCACCATGTTGGCCAGGCTGGTCTTGAACACCTGACCTCAACTGACCCACCCACCCCGGCCTCCCAAAGTGTTGGGATGACAGGCATGAGCCACCGTGCCTGGCCTCTAGGAATTTTCTTTTCTTTTTTTTTTTTTTTTGAGACGGAGTCTCGCTCTGTTGCCCAGGCTGGAGTGCAGTGGCCGGATCTCAGCTCACTGCAAGCTCTGCCTCCCGGGTTCACGCCATTCTCCGGCCTCAGCCTCCCGAGTAGCTGGGACTACAGGCGCCCGCCACCTCGCCCGGCTAGTTTTTTTGTATTTCTTAATAGAGACGGGGTTTCACCGTGTTAGCCAAGATGGTCTCGATCTCCTGACCTCGTGATCCGCCCGTCTCAGCCTCCCAAAGTGCTGGGATTACAGGCTTGAGCCACCGTGCCCGGCCAGGAATTTTCTACATATATTACATTGGTTATGATTTAATCTTCATTTTTATCCATATGCATTCTTTTCTTTTTCTTGTTTCACTGTTGTTTTGGGAAAAACTTTTTCCTGTGTTCTCACTCCCCCACAGCAATCAACACAGAGGAAGTCTTCTGTGCCCAAATGTGTGGGGTTTTTCCCACACACCAAGCAGCAGGCACAGCTGGGTGTCCTCCACTCAGCTCTGACACTGTCTGCCTGGAGATAGAGTTGGATACCATGGGTTCGGGGCTCAGTTCCCAAGACTACCTATCCCCCCAGACCCTAATCGCAAGTCTGGGCCTCTCAAACTTTTGACTGACTGGCTTCATGTTGAGGTTCCCAGGACCCCCTTTTGGGGTTCCATTAATTTGCTGGCGTGGCTCACAGCACTCCAGGAAATGCATACATTTACTGGTTTATTAGAAAGGATATTGCAAAAGGGACGGGTGCAGTGGCTCACACCTGTAATCCCAGCACTTTGGAGGCCAAGGCGGGCAGATCACTTGAGGTCGGGAGTTCGAGACCAGCCTGGCCAACACGGCGAAACCCCGTATCCCTGTAATTTTTGTATTTTTGTAAAAATACAAAAATTAGCCATGATGGCGCACACCTGTAATCTCAGCTACCTGGGGCAGGGGGGTTGGAGGTGGCGAATTGCTTGAACCCGGGAGGCAGAGGTTGCAGTGAGCCGAGATCACACCACTGCACTCCAGCCTGGGGAACACAGCGAGACTCCGTCTCAAAAAAGAAAAAAGAAAGGACATTGCAAAAGATATGGATGAAGAGCTGACTAGGGCCAGGTCTGGGGCGGGGGGTGGAGCTTCCATACCCCTCCGAGTGCCACTTTCCAGGAACCTTCTGTGTTGTGCATCCGGAAACTCCACCACCCAGTCCTCTTGGATCTTTATGGAGGCTTCATGACGTCAGCATTCCTTCCCCCAGGGAATAGGGCTCTGGGAAGGGTCTTAAGACCCACAGTCGGAGAGGTGGGGGAAGGTTAGACTCCTGCCTTGGGGCAGGCGAAAGGAGACCAGGAGAAGGTCAGAGGCTACCCGAAGCCTAACACAGGCAACGTCATCACAAAAGACTGTAGCAAGGACCATGGAGTTATGAGCCAGGAGCCCCGCACGGAAAACGACGTATTTCATAACACCACAACTGTGTGCGGACTAGGCCAGCAATAGTGTGCTGACTATGCGTGATAAGACGCTGTATATCGGCCGGGCGCGGTGGCTCAAGCCTGTAATCCCAGCACTTTGGGAGGCCGAGGCGGGTGGATCACGAGGTCAGGAGATCGAGACCATCCTGGCTAACACGGTGAAACCCCATCTCTACTAAGAAATACAAAAAATAGCCGGGCGAGGTGGCAGCGCCTGTAGTCCCAGCTACTCGGGAGGCTGAGGCAGGAGAATGGCGTGAACCCGGGAGGCGGAGCTTGCAGTGAGCTGAGATCCGGCCACTGCACTCCAGCCTGGGCTACAGAGCGAGACTCCATCTCAAAAAAAAAAAAAAAAAAAAAAAGACA
>NC_037670.1:51533512-51540252 GCF_003255815.1 Theropithecus gelada | reverse complement strand
TAAAAAAAAAAAAAAAAAAAAAAAGACGCTGTATATCTCATCTGGCCTTGTTGACAAGCATTCAGCATTTCCTTTTTTTTTTTTTTTGAGATGGAGTCTTGCCCTGTGGTCCAGGCTGGAATGCAGTGGTGTGATCTTGGCTCACTGCAACCTCTGCATCCTAGGTTCAAGCGATTCTCCTGCCTTGGCCTCCTGAGTAGCTGAGATTACAGGCGCCTGCCACCATGCCTAACTAATTTTTTTTTTTTTTTGAGACGGAGTTTTGCTCTGTCGCCTAGGCTGGAGTGCAGTGGCACGATGTCGGCTCACTGCAAGCTCTGCCTCTTGGGTTCACGCCATTCTCCTGCCTCAGCCTCCCGAGTAGCTGGGACTACAGGTGCCTGCCACCACACCCAGCTAGTTTTTTTGTATTTTTAGTACAGACAGGGTTTCACCGTGTTAGCCAGGATGGTCTCAATCTCCTGACCTCATGATCTGCCCGCCTTGGCCTCCCAAAGTGCTGGGATTACAGGCATGAGCCACTGCACCTGGCCTGCAATTTTTTGTATTTTTAATAGAGATGGTGTTTCGCCATGTTGGCCACACTGGTCTCGGACTCCTGACCTCAAGTGATCTGCTCACCTTGGCCTCCTGAAGTGTTGGGATTACAGGCGTGAGCCACTGTGCTGACCACATTCAGTATTTCAATTCATATATTGAAAGCATTCAGTGGTTGGGTGTGGCGTCTCACGCCTGTGATCCCAACACTTTGGTAGGCCAAGGCAGGAGGATACTTTGAGCCCAGGAGTTCAAGATCAGCCTGGGCAACATAGTGAGACCCTGTCTCTACAGAAAATAAAAAAACAGGCCAGGCGTGGTGGCTCACACCTGTAATCCCAGCACTTTGGGAGGCCAAGGCAGGTGGATCACTTGAAATCAGGAGTTTGAGTCTAGCCTGCCTGGCCAACATGGAGAAACCCCTGTCTCTACTAAAAATAGAAAAATTAGCCGGGCGTGGTGACATGTGCGTGTGCCTGTAGTCCTAGCTACTTGGAAGGCTGAGGCAGGAGAATCACTTGAATCCTTGAAAGACAGAGGTTGCAGTGAGCTGAGATCACACCACAACACTCCAGCGTGGGTGACAGAGTGAGTCTCCATCTTGAAACAAACAAACAAATAAATAAATAAAATGAAAATTAAAAAAAAAAGTTGGGCATGGTGGTGTGCACCTGTGGTCCCAGCTACATGAGAGACTGGGACAGGACGGTCTGTTGAGCCCAGCAGGTCCAGAAAGTTGCAGTGAGCCATGATCGTGCCACTGCACTCCAGCCTGGGTGACAAATGGGAACCTTGTTTTGGAAAAAAAAAAGGAAATAAGAAAAAGAAAATGCCTTGTGAAAACAGACATACAAGGAGAAGGCAGCTGTGTGATGACAGAGGCAGAGACTGGAGTGATGTGTTCACAAACCAGCAACCCCCTAGGAAGCAAACACCAGAAGCTGGAAGAAGCAAGAAAGAATCTTCCCCTAAGAGTTTCAGATTTAGCATGGCCCTGCCAGCAACTTGATTTCAGACTTCTAGCCTCCAGCACTCTGAGACAATATGTTTCTGTTGTTTCAAGCCACCAAGTTTGTAATATTTTTTTTAAAGTCATTTTTATATACATATATATATATATTTTTTGAGACGGAGTCTCGCTCTGTCACCCAGGCTGGAGTGCAGTGGCCGGATCTCAACTCACTGCAAGCTCCGCCTCCCGGGTTTACGCCATTCTCCTGCCTCAGCCTACCGAGTAGCTGGGACTACAGGCGCCCGCCACCTCGCCCGGCTAGTTTTTTGTATTTTTTAGTAGAGACGGGGTTTCACTGTGTTAGCCAGGATAGTCTCGATCTCCTGACCTCGTGATCCGCCCGACTCGGCCTCCCAAAGTGCTGGGATTACAGGCTTGAGCCACCGTGCCCGGCCTTATATTGTTTTTTGTAGAGACAGGGTTTTACCATATTGCCCAGGCTGGTCTCGAACTTGTGAACTCAACTGATCTGCCTGCCTCGGCCTCCCAAAATGCTGGGATTATAGGTGTGAGCCACGGCGCCTAGCCCCTTGCAATACTTTTCTATGGCACCCCCAGAAAACTAATATATATGGTGAATTACCTTGATTTATTTTGAAATATTAAACCAAGCTTGCATTTCATTTGGTCACAACATTTTATCCCTTTAATTAAATTAATTAGTTAATTAATTAATTATTTTTGAGACAGAGTCTCACTCTGTTGCCCAGGCTGGAGTGCAGTGGTGTGATCTCAGCTTACTGCAAGCTCCGCCTCCCAGGTTCATGCCATTCTGCTGCCTCAGCCTCGCAAGTAGCTGGGACTACAGGCGCCCGCCACCACGCCCGGCTAATTTTTTTTTTTTTTTTTTTTTTTTGAGATGGAGTCTTAGCCTGTCGCCCAGGCTGGAGTGTAGTGGTGTGATCTCGGCTCACTGCAACCTCTGCCTCCCAGGTTCACACCATTCTCCTGCCTCAGCCTCCCGAGTAGCTGGGACTACAGGTGCCTGCCACCACACCCAGCTAATTTTTTTGTATTTTTAGTAGAGACGGGGTTTCACCGTGTTAGCCAGGATGGTCTCGATCTCCTGACCTCGTGATCCACCCGCCTCGGTCTCCCAAAGTGCTGGGATTACAGGCGTGAGGCACCGCGCCCAGCCCCTTTTATTTTATTTGTTAAGAGACAGGGTGTCACTCTCTCGCCCGGGCTGGAGTTCAGTGGCATGATCACAGCTCACTGCAACCTCCACCTCCTGGGTTCAAGCAATTCTCTTGCCTCAGCCTCCCGAGTAACTAGGATCACAGACATGTGCCACCATACCTGGCTAATTTTTGTATTTTTTGTAGAGACAGGGGTCTCACTGTTTTGCCCAGGCCGGTCTTGAACTGCTGAATTCCTCCCAGCTCAGCCTCCCAAAGTGCTGGGATTATAGGCATGAGCCACCATGCCTGGCTGATTTATCTCTTTCCTCTTACATTTACTATAAGCAGCAAGAAGAAACCAAGCCTCACTTTCAATACTTTGCTTGGAAATCTTCTCAGTTAAATATCCAAGTTTATCATTTATGAGTTTGGCTTTGCATATAATTCAAAGACACACTCCCACTAAGATTTCTGAGACTTAATAGAGTCCCTTTTTCTCCAGTTTCCAAGACCATAATCCTCATTATCTTCTTTTTTTTTGATTTTTATTAAAAAATTTTTTGAGACAGAGTCTTGCTCTATTGCCAAGGCTGGGGTGCAGTGGCACAATCTTGGCTCACTGCAGCCTCCGCCTCTGGGTTCAAGCAATTCTCATGCCTCAGCTCCTGAGTAGCTGGGATTACCGGCGCTTGCCAACACATCCAGCTAATTTTTTAAAATATATTTTGTAGAGACGGGGTTTTGCCATGTTGCCCAAGCTGGTCTCGAAGTTCTGAGTTCAAGCAGTCCGCCTACCTCAGCCTCCCAAAGTATTGGCAGTACAGACATGAGCCACCCCACCTGGCCTGATATTCCTCATTACCTTCTGAGCCCTCACCAGCAGCACCTTTAATGTCTGTATTGTTACCAAGAGTCTGTTTGTGACCATTTAGGCATCTTCTAAGATGATTTAGGTTTTCTATACCACGTTCTTCATTTCCTTCTAAAAGTCCTCACTAGTAGGGTTTTTAACTTCCCTTTTCCTAGTAACAACCAATTCCAGGAAACCTAAGCTTTTTCTCTATCCACCTCAAAACTTTTCCACTGCCGCTGGCGCGATGGTGCACGCCTACAGTCCTAGCACTTTGGGAGGCTGGGGCAGGAAGATTGCTTGAGCCCAGGAGACTGAGGCTGCACTGAGCTCTTACTGCACCACTGTGCCCTAGCTTAGTCAAGAGAGCAAAACCTTGTCTCTAAAAAAATTTTTTTATAAAAACAGTGGGCCAGTCATGGTGACCCATGCCTGTAATCCCGGCACTTTGGGAGGCCAAGGCAGGAGGATAGCTTGAGTTTGAGACTGGCCTGGGCAATACAGTGAGACACCATTCTACAAAAAATAAAAAGCCTGTAGCTGGGACTACAGGTGTGTGCCATCATGCCTGGCTACATGGCCAATGCCTGCAGTCCCAGCTGCTCGGCAGGCTGAGGAAGGAGGATCTCTTGCCCCCAGGAGATTGAGGCTGCAGTGAGCCATGATCCTACCACTGCACTCCGGCCTGGGTGTCATAGCAAGACCTTGTCTCAAAAAATTAAAAAAAGGAAGAGTGTTGGCCGGGGGCAGTGGCTCAAGCCTGTAATCCCAGCATTTTGGGAGGCTGAGACGGGAGGATCACTAGGTCAGGAGATCGAGACCATCCTGGCTAACACGGTAAAACCCCGTCTCTACTAAAAAATACAAAAAAAAAAAACCTAGCCGGGCGAGGTGGCGGGCGCCTGTAGTCCCAGCTACTCGGGAGGCTGAGGCAGGAGAATGGCGTAAACCCAGGAGGCGGAGCTTGCAGTGAGCTGAGATCCGGCCACTGCACTCCAGCCTGGGCGACAGAGCCAGACTCTGCCTCAAAAAAAAAAAAAAAAGGAAGAGTGTTGAGAAGAAATTGGTAGCTTTGTAACACAAGGCAAATGCCCGCAGGGCTTATGAGAATGGTGTCTTGCAGCCTAGGCTAGAATCTCAGCTCTTGGATCTTAGGGGGTTGAACTTTTCTGGTCTTGGTTGTCTGCAAAGTGCTGATCATACCACTTCCTAAATTTTTTTTCTTCTTAGTTATTTTTATTTTTTTTAAAAAAAAGGTCAGGCACAGTGGCTCACTCTTGTAATCCTAGCAGTTTAGGAGGCTGAGGTGGACGGATTGCCTGAGCTCAGGAGTTTGAGACCAACCTGGCAACATGGTGAAACCCTGTCTCTACTAAAATACAAAAGTTAGCCAGGCGTGGTGGTGCATGCCTGTAATCCCAGCTATCTGGGGGGCTGAGGCAGGAGAATCGTTTGAACCTGGGAGGTGGAGGTTGTAGTGAGCTGAAGTCATGCCACTGCACTCTCTAGCCTGGGCGACACAGTGAGACTCAAGAAAGAAAGAAAGAAAGAGAGAGAGAGAGAGAGAGAGAGAAGGAAGGAAGGAAGGAAGGAAGGAAGGAAGGAACGAACGAACGAACGAACGAACGAAAGAAAGAAAGAGATGGGGGCTCACTATGTTGCCCAGGCTGGTTTTGAATTCCTGGGTTCAAGCAGCTCTCCTGCCTCGGCCTCTCAAAGTGCTGTGATTACAGACATGAGCCGCTACGCCCGGCCAGGATGAGAGAAATTCTTTTTTATATAAATTTTTTTTTTTTTTTTTTTGTGATGGAGTCTTGCCCTTGTTACCCCAGGCTGGAGTACTGTGGCATGATCTTGGCTCACTGCAACCTCTGCCGCCTGGGTTGAAGCGATTATCCTGCCTCAGCCTCCCAAGTAGCTGGGACTAGAAGCGTGCACCACCACGCCCAGCTGATTTTTGTATTTTCAGTAGAGACGGGTTTTTACCATTTGGCTAGGCTGGTCTCGAACTCTTGACCTCAGGTGATCCACCTGCCTCTGCCTCCCAAAGTGCTGGAATTACAGGCGTGAACCACTGCGCCTGGCCAGGATGAGATAAATTCTAAATGGAAGCACCTGGAAGAAGGCTCAGTCCTGGCTGGGTACGGTGGCTCACGCTTGTAATCCCGGCACTTTTGGAGGCCAAGGTGGGCAGACCACGAGGTGAGGAGTTCGAGACCACCCTGGCCAACATGGTGAAACCCTGTTTCTACTAAAAATATAAAAATTAGCTGGGTGTGGTGGTGAGCGGCTGTAATCCCAGCTACTTGGGAGCCTGAGGCAGGAGAATCGCTTGAACCCAGGAGGCAGAGGTTGCAGTGAGCCGAGATGGTGCCACTGCACTCAAGCCTGGGCAACAGAGCAAGACTCAGTCTCAAAACAAAAACAAACAAACAAAAAAACCAGGAAGACTCAGTCCCTGGTAGGCATTCAACACGTGTTAGTGTGGTTAGTGTTTGGTGCTTTCCTGGCTTCCGACGTGGCACTTCTGGTCCTTCTGAGGTTGAGTGAGACCACATGACTGGTCCTGGCCAATGAGTTGTGAACAGCAGTGTGTGTTACTTCTGGGGCATAGCATTTAGTGGCTCCTGCAGCATCCTCCAGATCCTTTCTCTCTGTCAACATGGCAGAAATGCAGGATGGTGGCTGCTCTGTGATCCTGGATCTCTGTGTGCCGGTGACAAACATGAACCCCTTTGTGACTTTAAGCCTCTGAGACTTGAGATTGTTACTGCAGCATGATACAGCCTATCCTAAACAACTCATTAGCCATTATTAGTATTTCTTTTTTCTTTTTTTTGAGACAAGAGTCTCGCTCTGTCACCCAGGCTGGAGTGCAGTGGCCAGATCTCAGCTCACTGCAAACTTTGCCTCCCAGGTTCGCGCCATTCTCCTGCTTCGGCCTCCCGAGTAGCTGGGACTACAGGCGCCCGCCACGTCGCCCGGCTAGTTTTTTGTATTTTTTAGTAGAGACGGGGTTTCACCGTGTTAGCCAGGATGGTCTCGATCTCCTGACCTTGTGATCCGCCCGTCTCGGCCTCCCAAAGTGATGGGATTATAGCCATGAGCCACTGCGCCCGGCCCATTATTAGTATTTCTAAGATACACTAAACAATGCATTACCCGGCCGGGCGCGGTGGCTCAAGCCTGTAATCCCAGCACTTTGGGAGGCCGAGACGGG